>NC_090647.1:47940042-48067542 GCF_040937935.1 Hyperolius riggenbachi
GTGCCCCTAATGCAACGCATGGTGGTGTTGAAGTTGGACGTCAGATTGAGCTGCGTTATGCAGCTCTCAAAGCAGAAGCTCCAGGTTAGTGATAGGAAGTCTGGATCTTTTTAAGGATTTGGATCATTTGAATCGGGTCATTGAAAAGATCCGGATCTTTGAACTGAATCATTTGAATCATTTTACTAGGGAAGCAGACTGGGTGAAATGACTTTCCCTGCACTGTACATTCTGTATGTTCCTGTTTCTTCCAGACAGACATCCACTGTGAACCGAATCTTTCATTGTGGTGATCCGGATGATTCGACTCACACAGATCCGGATCAAATGAACGATTCGTTCATGATCCGGACAACACTACAGTCCTACCATGAGTCTCTCTGCAGTGCAGTGAATATTAATTAGCCATGTGGCTGGCCGCAGATTACTGAGCATGTGCAAGCAGTCTAACACTGCTTAGCCCAGTATAACGTACAGCATGCAGCACTTTGTTTTAACGTGCTGCGTTACTATGTAACGCAATGTGTGCACTGTGAACAGCACATTGATTTTACAGTGCTGTGAGTTAGGCTGCGTTACTGGCTGCTGTAACGTGGGACTTTAATGTCCCACTGTGAAACCAGCGTAAAAGTATGGCATGATGAGATAAACGTGTATGTACAGTGCAAGACATATTAACCCGGCTGTTTTACTTGTTGCATTTTGCTGCCTGAAAGAGCTAATTTCTAGGCATTGAAGTAACAGCTTCTGTCTGGTCGGTACCTTGTCAAAATATAGTAAACATCACTGATCAGCAGATTACAGCCATAAAAGTTTTCCTGGCAGAATACAACTTCTGAGAGCAGAAGGAGCTAGTCAATAGCTCATGTATTTTAACTCTGGGTCTCTTAACCCTGGGCTAGCCGCCGGGAGCTCAATGCAGAGTGTAGCGCGCAGCAGGCGTTTTACTCACCTCCCGGGGGATACAGATGTCTGTAGCCGTTCTCCTTCCTATCCTCAGAGGCTCTGGTGAGATCACTGTAAGTGATCTTGCTACAGTTACAGCGCCACCCGAAGGATGGAGGAAAAATTGCAGCACTGGAGCCCAGGGAGGTGAGTGAGTGCTGGGGCTGCTGCAGGCATTCTGATGGCATGATTTTCTGATTTTAGGCTCTGAAACATGCTGAAAAGACCACCAGGGAGGTTAATAGGCTGCCACTTTCACTTTGTGTACATTGCATTAACTCTCCTGGCGGTAACCCTGACCTACACTCGGGGTAGCCGCCGCAGAGTATTGCATGGCCCCGGGAGGGATTTTTTTTTTAACCACTTGCCGACCAGGGGAATTTTCACTGATCGGTGCTGCGTGGGCTCTACTGCCCGCAGCACCGATCAGGAGTGCAGCAGGGCGATCAGACTACCCCCCTTTTTTCCCCCACTAGGGGGATGTCCTGCTGGGGGGGTCTGATCGCCGCCGGCCATTAGTGGGTAGCGGGGGGGGGGGGGCTCCTCAAAGCCCCCCTCCGCAGCGTTTTGTGCGCTCCCTCCTTCCCCTTACCTCCCTCTCCCTTCCTGGGCAGCGCAGGACGGATATCCGTCCTGCGCATTGTGGGATAGGCTTCAGCCTATCATATGCCGGCGATCCCCGGCCAATCAGAGGCCGGGGATCGCCGATCTGCCTTACGGCGCTGCTGCGCAGCAGCGCCGTATCATGTAAACAGCGGGGATTTCTTCCCCGCCTGTTTACATTTTGCCGGCGAGCCGCTATCGGCGGCTCTCCGGCTGTTCACGGAGACACCCTCCGTGAACTGTCATGGAAAGGCCGCTTGATCGAGCGGCCGTTTCCATGGTAACCCGCAGACGACCAGTTTACGCCAATCGGCGTTAGCTGGTCGTCAAGAGGTTAAAATAAAACTTGTTGTAATACTTGTAGCCAGGGCTGTGGAGTCGGTACAAATATCTTCCGACTCCAGTTTATGAAACTACGACTCCGGGTACCCAAAATGGCTCAGACTCCGACTCCTAAGGGCTCGTTTCCACTATCGCGAATCCGCATGCGTCCAACGCGTGCGGATTCTCACATGTAATGCAAGTGGATGGGCCTGTTTCCACTGTAGCATTGAGGTTCGTTTTTTTTCAGCGGTGAAAAAACACACAAAAGAGCCGCAGAATTCGCCTGCGAGTGGAATGCATGCGAATCGCATGCAATGTATTTAATAGGGAAATCGCATGCGGTTTCACCATGCGTTTTTTTTGCCGCGAATTTGCATGCAAATTTGCATAGGTACGAATGTAAATTCACACAGGCAGTGACATGGTTAAAATCGCATATACCCTCACCTATGCGAATTCGCGGCAGAAAACGCATGGGGAATATGATCCACATGCTATTTCATCAGCGGTGGAATCCAGGCGATTCTGCACCGCAATAGTGGAAACGAGCCCTGAGTCTAATACTTAACAGGACTGTGAATGTTGTACAAAAATCATCCGACTCCTCAGTTTATGAAATCCACTACTCCGACTCCGGATGCCAAAAATTGCCCCCACTCTGACTCCTCGACTCTG
Organism: Hyperolius riggenbachi; assembly: GCF_040937935.1. NCBI lineage: Eukaryota > Metazoa > Chordata > Amphibia > Anura > Hyperoliidae > Hyperolius > Hyperolius riggenbachi. The sequence goes on from NC_090647.1 coordinate 47,942,590, forward strand.
ACTCTGACTCCACAGCCCTGCTTGTAGCTAGCACTAGGCTAGCTACCTGTGTCCCCCAAGTCTCTCTGCTCTACTCGGGTCCCCTCGATCGCCGCCGTAATACGTACCCCCCCCCCCCCCCCCCCCCCGGGATCCCGCTATGGCGCAGCCTCCCAATCAGCTCCAGGCTTCACTATGGGGAGGATCGGGACTGGGCATGACGTCGGACATCATATCTGATCGTCGCCATAGCTATGACTGAAGCTGATTGCAGAGGCTGCGGCTCTCGCGGGGATCAGAGAGGTGCGGGGGACTTGGGGGACACTGGTAGATAGCCTAGTGCTAGCTACAAGTATTGCAACAAGTTGTTTTTTTTTATTCAAAAAAATCCCTCCCGCGGACGCAGCCACTAAAACTGCGTACCGCCAGGAGGGTTAAGTTGTAACTAAACTCACAATCTTTCTGATGCCGCATGGCTGCAGTTCATAGTCCTGGATGGCAGATGTGTGCGCTGTCCAGAAAAGTGCATGCAGCAGTGCATTGTGCGTTGAACTGAAGCAAGTGTGAGGACACACTTAAAACAATAGATCTGTTCTACACTGTCCTCTGTGTGCTCTGCTGCTGCGCACTTTAGCATGTAGTGTGAAATTAGCTCCACGTAAAGGGATCACAAAAAGTTCAACAATATCTCAAATTCGATCCCCCCCCTCTCCTCAACAAAGTAGAACCGTGAGGATGGTCACTATGATGCAAATGATTTTGAGTTGATGCAGGATTATGCAAATTTTCTATGCAAATATATGCAGCTTGAAATGGACCAGTCAAATCATGCTGAGGTAAAATTTGATTGGTGCATACATTTTCAGACAAAATTTGCGTAATCCTGCATCAATTCAAAATGATTTGCATCTCATTAACCATCCCTATAGAACGGTGCCTAAAACTTTACTTAAAGTGAACTGAGGATGTGGATTTTTTTTTCTTTTTAAAATACCATATTCCTGACTCTCCTGCTGATCCTGTGTCTCTAATACTTTCAGCCACAGCCCCTCAACAAGCATGCAGATCAGGTGCTCTGACTGAAGTCAGACTGGATTAGCCGCATGCTTGTTTCAGGTGTGTGATTCAGCCACTACTGCAGCCAAAGAGATCAGCAGGGCTGCAGGGAGCACTAAAATGGTGTGCTTTCTGTATTGCAGAGCTGCCTGGGCAGAACTCTCCTGCAGTCTATTCCCAGCTGTTCATGAGAACTAATTGGATACTTTGATCTAATCTTTGAAACACAGAGCAGTGGATTCTTTATCAACTATGTGTGGAATAAAGGATTTTCATTGTGTGCTGTGCAGGAGTCCAGGTCCACTGGAAGGATCTCTGGTCACTTCCTGTCACTGTGCCTACACATTAGCCATGTGACTGGCTCCAGAATCCTGAGGTTTCATTGAGAACATTTTAGACATTATGATCCGTTATATATAAATACTAGGTCAGAAACACAGATTCCTATACCACAGACTTAATGCCATAGTTTACAATATTCTGGAGATTCAGTGTACGCACAAATATGGTGTATGACCATTATTCGATGGCAGATTTAATTGTATAAAGTGTGTAAGACCTCATCTCCGATATATAAAGTACGGCAGCTTCTTATGACAGTTGTCACTTAAACAGGATTTAAAGCCTTATTAAGAGTCCTCTTCAGTTTTAATTGGATAATATAAGCAGAGTGCACATCGTCACGAGTCATTTATGATTTTTCTGACTGTTTGAAGTTTAAAATGACCCATTAAGATTAGTAAATTGCCTCCTTCTTCCCCTTCTGCTCAGCCAGAGCCGGAAACACAATCCAAGCTCTGTTTTGCTTATATTCACCTTATAGGACTACTATGGCAAAAAATTGTGACTTTTAAAGTGCATGTACAGTGTTCTCCCCAGAAATTTTTTCCAGCTGGGTGGCATGAAAAAGTAGGTGGGTGGGGGTGAGATAAAATAATGCAAGGCTGGTGCTTCTCTGCACAATTCTGCTTACAGCAGAGGAGGAGTTGTGCCTGATGTCAGCCGGTGCTCACCAAAAATAGCCGGGTGGAGCACCCGGCTAAAAGAGCCTATAAAATGTACTTCTCTTTACTTACTTTTTTTCCTAAGTTGCTGTCACTTACTGTAAGTTGTAGAGAGCTGACAGATTTTGAACTAGTCCATATCCTCAAGTGAAATTGTATGTATTACCTTTACTAGGATTGCCTGAAAGTGTAAACACAAGGCCGCTGGCTGAATGTGACCCTTCTTGACTTTTTTTTTTTATTATTTTTTTTATTTATGTGGCCCTCCAAAGTTGCAAATGTGCATCACTGTAAGCAGTAAAACACACTGCCTGCCCATCCAGAGGAACACAACAGTGGTAGAAAAATTGTCCGTTTTTGAGGAGGGGGTGCATCAACAATGGGATCCCTCAGCAAAATGACCATGGGGCCCCTTCTTGGAATCCAATCCCCCTCGTGTGGCCAGCATCTTGCCTTTGGCCAAATTTTATCTTGAATGTTTTCTGCAGAAGCAGCACTGGCCTGTGACTTGGGCTCAGTGCACACCATAATGTGCTAGCGTAATCGCAAATGCTTAGCGCCAATTCTAAGCATGTGCCTAGCTACTTTCTAAGCATGCCTAGCGATTCTTGTAGCGTTTTGGTGTAGCCTTTTTATATTTTGTTACAGTAGAGCTGTAACTGAACAGCTTCTGTAACAAAAAACGCTTGGAAAATCACTGATCAAGCGCTTTTCAGAGCGATTTTCAACTTTCCTATACTTAAAGGATACCCGAGGTGACCTGAGATAGACATGTGTATGTACAGTGCCAGGCACACCAATAACTATGCTGTGTTCCCTTGTCGCAACAAAAACGCAATGTCCCAAAAATGTCACAACGCAACTCTATGCCCTGTTATCGCCGCATACAGGCAATGAAAAGTATGCTTCCAGGTCATTACCGAGCATTTGCAAACAGTCCAACGCAGTTAATAACGTGTATAACGCACAGCATGCAGCACTTTCTAATAATGCTACACGTTGCACACAAACGCAACGTGTGCACTGTGAATGTTGCACAGACTTAGCATTGGCCTCTAATGGCCCATACTCACGGGCGGCAAAAGTAGCCTGTCGCCAGCACACGTGAGCGTGTGGGCGACAGGCCGGCGACAGCTCCTCGCCAGGTCCCTCCACGTACACACGCGGAAGAGGGACCAGCGGCGCGACGGAAGCTGTCGCCGACGTTCCTCCCCCCCCCCCCCCCCCCCCCCCCCCCCACCGGAAGCTCTGCATACCTCAATGGAGGTTGCTGTCGCTAGTCCGCGTACTCACGCGGACTAGCGACAGCTGCGGCGGAGTTTGCGGCGGCGACTGTCGCCAGGCGATTGAACATTTCAAGGGCGACAGTTCGGGGTGCGTGCCCGTTCAACGGCCCATACTCACGGGCGACCCTGTCGCCGCAACACGCACGCGCCTCGTGTTGCGGCGGACAATTGTAGCCCATGAGTATGGGCCATTAGGAAGCTTTTTAAGCGAAAACAGCTGTCAGGCCTCCCTCACCCCCACTGTGTACCCCGCTGTGATTCTACACCGTGGATTAAAGGTATACTTTTTTGCAGCAATCAGTGCTTCATTTTGTCTTTTCAAACATACATGTGATACTGCTTCTGAGTGCACGTTTGGGCATGCTATACAGGATCCGGTGACCCCAGTAACGGCTTTGGCTGGCATCTAGTGCCAGTCTGTTTTTCTTCTCTATTTGAACTTAGCATTGCTGTACGTTAGTCCACGTTAAACCATTTTTCTAACGTGCGACTTTAACGTTGCACTGTGAAAGAGGCCTTAGACAGAATTTCTTATCAGTGAGGGTCACACTGTAGTCACATCCTAACTATAAAACACTTTCCTAGCAGAAAATGGCTTCTGAGAGCAGGACAGATGTAAAAAGGGTCAATAGTTTATAGATTTTAGCTCAGGCATACTTCAATGAATGTGTCATTGAGCAAAAACAAAACAGTTAAAACTTAAAAAGTAGATTTAAACAAAACTGTGGAATCTCTTAAGTCATTTTTTTATGAGAAGGAAGGTAGATACAATAGTCTATTTCATTAGTTTATTTTTGCCTCGGGTGTCCTTTTAACATTGAGGCTGAATCTCCTCAGAAATCCTCAAATATGCTGCAGGACTTGAGTTTGCATTTGGTGAAAAAAATGAATCACTCTGGTGTGCACCATCCCATTGAAATAAATTAACCAAGCGCTTTTCAAAGCGCAAGTGTTTTTAAAAAACTCTCAGAACCGCCCATAGGCCTCTTGCATGCTATATGCAATTTCCGTTTTTTTTTTTTTTTTTTTTTCCTGATCCGATTTTGGATTCCAGTTAAAAAACGTACTTGCATGCTGCTTAGATTTTTAATTGTAATCCAAAATTGGACGTATAAAAAAAAAAAAAAAAAAAAAAAAAAAAAAAATAGGAAACTCGTGTAGTGTGCAAGAGGCCATATTTAGATAGGTTTTAGATTTTGGCCCCTTACATTGAGTTTGACAACCCTGAGCTATACAGAGATGCTGGCCATTCTCCCTACTTCTTTGCACACTATAGCAGAGTTCCCAGTGTCCGGCACAGTGCCTGATGCTGAATACATGGGCTTGCCAATTGCTTGAACCGGTGGTAGAATAGCACTATTCTCCCTCTCAATTTAGGGGGAAGCCAATTACTTTATCTGTATGTTTTTGGGGTGTGAGAGGAAACCTGAGTGCCTGGAGGAACCCCACACGGACACAACGAGAACATACAAACACTGTGCAGATAGTGCCCTGGCTAGGATTTGAACTCGGGGGACCCAGCGCTGCAAGGCAAGACTGCTAACTACTACACCACCTTGCAGCCCAGCAATATATAGCTATAGAAAGGGTTACGGATGCTGAAACCAGGAAAAAAATACCATTAAAGTGGGTATCCTGAATAATTGACTGCATTCTACTATATGCCACTACAGGGCCTCTTTTTAAAGAGAAACTCCGACCAAGAATTAAACTTTATCCCAATCATTAGCTGAAACCCCCTTTTTCATGAGATATCTATTTCTTTTCACAAACAGACCATCAGGGGGTGCTGTATGACTGATATTGTGGTGAAAGCCCTCCCACAAGAAACTCTGAGGACCTTGGTACTCCTGGCAGTTTCCTGTCTGTGAACCTTGTTGCATTGTGGGAAATAGCTGTTTACAGCTGTTTCCAACTGCCAAAAAAAAGCATGCGGCAGCTACATCACCTGCCAGCAGTAAAAATGTCACCATGTAATGTCAAAAATGTAAATCAGGGATTTAAAATATTTTACAATGGGCAAACACTGACTAAATCATTTATACATAATTATTGTAAAAATGAAGCACTTTTTTATTACATTTTCACTGGAGTTCCTCTTTAAGGCTGCACCTGTAGTGGGGCATAAGTTTGCGCACCTCTGTTTTGAAGGTACACTTCCTCCTGAAAGCAATGGGAAGATTTGAATATTCATGTATCTGCAATAGCTGCATACTTTCCATCCTCGCCTATCTTCTGTGTAGTAAGTGCATGGCTACAGGTATGGTTAATGAATGTTGCAGAACCGGAACAGGCTGAGTCAGACTTCAGCAACTCGCAGTCTGACTAGAAACGTCTTGTTCCGAATGTCTCCAACGAGGGTCGGGCTTTCACCATGAGACCGTTTCCTGCCTTGTGCCGTAAGTCCATCGCACCCCCCCCTGACTATTGATCTCCTAGTTGTATTGTTTGTGTTCATTTTATTCTTTTATTGCTTTGTTTTCTCGCTTTGTTTTCTGGCTAGTATTGTAGTGTGATCTCCTCCCTATTGCGCTTGTTGGAGCCAGCTAGGAGCAAGGCTGAACTATTCTAGGCTGTTCAATAACTTTATGTAAAAAGAATGACCTCCAGTGATCTGTCTGTAATAGTTGGCTACTGATATTCATTCAAAGTTTGTATTTTGCTTATGTTTTTGTTTTTTTCTCTTTTTGGAAGTGACATTTTATTTTACGCTCCCAAAGCTGTGCACGGACAGGATAAATGTCACTCTAAGCCATGTTTCCTGATTGTCTGGCTGGTTTCCCTGATCTGTGTACAGGAGTGCAGTCAAGCTATTCTTGCTTGCTGCCCATTCTGTTCTTTGTAGTGTTTGACTTAGTATGGTCATGTTGGAAGTATCAACGGGATTATTGCCTAAACTGCAGTATAGTAAAACGACATGTCACGGTCTGTAAAATGAAGTGGTGATCTCTATGGTATTGTTTTCCTGTATTTTAAGCTGCGTTTCTTGTTGGTGTATGTTTTCTCTCTGCACGTTTTTCTTCAGTAAAGAGTTCTAACTTGTTATACCGGGTGCCTATCGGCGTCTACAGAACACTCTGCTCCATCAGATCAGGGGGGATCATTCAGATAATCTTAGCAATGGCCCATTGCATACAACATGGGTACCGTTGCTTGGGATTGATCCTGGTGCATAAATGGTGTTAAATGACACCTGAAGGGAGGGATTTGGAGGCTGCCATTTTGTATTTCCTTGTAAACAATGCGCAATGCCTGGCTGTACCACTGATACTCTATCCCTAATATTTTGTTATAGACCCTGAACAAGCAATGCAGAGCAAAATGTTTTTGACAGTCTGACAAGGTTAAGCCATGCTTGTTTCAGGTGTTTGATTCAGACACTGATGCATGAAAAAGGATCAGCAGGACAGCCAGGCAACTGGTATTGTTAAAAAGTAAATAAATATGGCAGCTTCCACATCACTTTCTCTTCAGTTGTCCTTAAAATGAACAGTCGGAGCTGCATTGCACTTCTGACTGTTGAATCAAAGGGAACCTAAAGTGACAGGGATATGGAGGCCGTCATATTTATTTCCTTTTTAAGCAATACCAGTTGCCTGGCTGTCCTGTTAATCTTGTGCCTTTTAATACTTTAAGCCATAAACCCTGAACAAGCATATGCAGATCAGGGACTCTGACGGAAGTCTGACTGACTCTATCGCACTCCTGAAACAAGTATGCAGCTAATACAGACACTAATACAACCAAACGGATAAGCAGGATACCAGGCAACAAATATGGAAGCCTCACTGTAAGTTCCCTTTACACCTTTAAACACAATATATATGCATCTGGGAATACGTAATGCAGGCACCCATTAATTTGTGCTCTGACTTTCGCCAGTGGCCCAAATTAGTCACTGGGCACCGCTATAGCCGTAATTCGCATTGCAGCCTATGGCAGCGCCCAATCACTGGGGCGTTAGGAAGGGGGGGGGGGGGGGAGCGCTGGAAGAAGCTCCAGGTAAGTTTAAATAACTGGAGGATTTTTTCACTTTACATTCCCTTTAAAAGGAACCTGAGGTGAGAATGACACAGAGGCTGCTATATTTCCTTATTAAGCAATGCAGGTTGCCTGGCAGTCCTGATGAGCCTCTGCCTCACTATTAGCCATAAAACCTGAACGAGCATGCAGATCAGGTGCTTTGTTTTTGTTGTTTTTGTTTTTTCCCCTTTTTAAAATACCAGTTGCCTGACTCTCCTGCTGATCCTGTCTCTCTAATACTTTAAGCTACAGCCCCTGAACAAGCATGCAGATCAGGTGCTCTGACTGAAGTCAGACTGGATTAGCTGCTTGCTTGTGTCAGGTGTATGATTCAACCACTACTGCAGCTAAGAGATTAGCAGGACTGCCAGGCAACTGGTATTGTATACAAGGAAACCTCCATATCCCTCCATATCCCTCTCAATTAGGGTTCCCTTTGCATTGTAACATTCTGCATTGCATAGACAAGATCCACATCCCTACAGATATGAGAAAACCGCCACCTTGTGGAATGAATGTGTCATTGCGATTAGGTTTGCAAAGCTGAAGAGGTGGAAGGACCCATGCAATAAAATTTTACTTTCAGCTCTATGCAAATTGTTATGATCCAGCAAGAGCAAGAGACCGTAAAAGGCATATTTAAAGTACACCTCAACTGAGAGGGATATGGAGGCTGCCCTATTTCCTTTTTTAACAATACCAGGCCTGCTGATCTTTTTGTCTGCAGTAGTGTCTGCATAACACACCTGAAACAAGCATGCGGCTAATCTAGTCTGACTTCAGTCAGAAACATCAGATCTGCATGCTTGTTCTGGGTCTATGGCCAAACTATTAAAGGGGAACTAAAGTAAGAGGTATACGGAGGCTGCCATATTTATTTCCTTTTAATAAAGACCAGTTGCCTGGCAGCCCTGCTGGTCTATTTCTCTGCAGTAGTATCTGAATAACACCAGAAACAAGCATGCAGCTAGTCTTGTCAGATCTGACTTTAAAGTCTAAAACACCTGATCTGCTGCATGCTTGTTCAGGGGCTATGGCTAATATTAGAAGCAGAGGATCAGCAGGGCTGCCAGGCAACTGGTATTGCTTGAAAGGAAATAAACATGGCAGCTTTCATATACCTCTTAAGTTACCTTTTTAAAGGGGTCCGGGGGGGGGGGGGGGGGGTGTTGGAAATAGAAGCCCCAGGTAAGTGTCTGTTTTTATCAGCCCCCTGTACTAATAATGTCCCACGCCGTCCTTCTCCGTTCCGCCATTCCCCGCCACCGGCAATTATTCGTCTAAGACAAATAATGCACGCTCCCGCTCGCGTCATCGGAATCTTACTGTGCAGGCGCAGTATTTCTGGTACTGCGCCTGTGCAGTAAGCTTCCAACGATGTAGGGGGGGTCAGCAGGGCAGGTGGACAGCCAGGCAACTAGCTTTGGAGGGAATTAAATGTCAGCCTCCATACCCTCTCACCTCAGATTCCCTTTAAGCCCATGCAGTCGCACACATGGTGAGTTGTAAGGTCACAGAATAACCAGCAAGTGTTCAAACAAATGCATTCACAGACTCCTTCATCCAGGCACAACTGTTATCCCTACAGCGAAGTTAAAAGCCGGGGTTTTAGTTCACAGAAGAGTGCATTCCTATGCTTAGTCACCTATACTGCGCAGAAGTACCCAGGTAAACATAGGTGTCCTAACTCTGGCCCTGTAACATGCATAGTGCAGACATGCAAACACATTCATTGCATCAGACCTATCAATGGATTAGGAGCACACATCCTGACGTCCTCTCCTGGGACAGATAGTGCATCTTACCAATCCCACAATGGAGCTAACGTTGTGTCCATGTGCACCATGCACATACACCAGCATAAGCTGTGTGCATGCTGACAAACACCATGCAGGGGAAGGAGGGAATGCACTGAATTAGAACCTAGCCACAGGGGTCAGTAGCAAGAAAAAAAAATACATATATCCAGGCACATCGCCTCTAGTTAGGACATTAAATAAGTTAAAGGGATACTGTAGGGGGGTCGGGGGAAAATGAGCTGAACTTACCCAGGGCTTCTAATGGTCCCCCGCAGACATCCTGTGTTGGCGCAGCCACTCCCCAATGCTTTGGCCCCGCCTCCGGTTCACTTCTGGAATTTCTGACTTTAAAGTCAGAAAACCACTGCGCCTGCGTTGCCGTGTCCTCGCTTCCGCTGATGTCACCAGGAGTGTACTGCGCAGACACAGACCATACTGGGCCTGCGCTGTGCGCTCTTGATGACATCAGCGGGATCGAGGACACGGCAACGCAGGCGCAGTGGTTTTCTGACTTTAAAGTCAGAAATTCCAGAAGTGAACCGGAGGCGGGGCCGGAGCATCGGTGAGTGGCTGCGCCAACACAGGATGTCTGCGGGGGACCGTTAGAAGCCCCGGGTAAGTTCAGCTCATTTTCCCCCTTCCCCCCCCCCCCCTACAGTATCCCTTTAAGGAAAGGGAGGTGCTGAAGGGGGTGTGGCTAGAAAACAGCAAAAATCTATTAATCCTTCGCACTCTCGCATGCAAATGTTCAAACAAATGCATTCACAGATTCATTCATCCAGGCACAACTGTTATCCCTACAGCTAAGTTAACCCTCCTGGCGGTCGAATTAATTTCGCCGGGAAGGAGCGCAGCAGGTTTTTTTCTTTTTGTAAAATCATGTAGCGAGCCCAGGGCTCGCTACATGATAGCCGCTGCCCAGCGGCATCCCCCCCGCCCGCTTCGCTCGCCTACGGCGATCTCCGATCAGGAAATCCCGTTCAAAGAACGGGATTTCCTGGATGGCTTCCCCATGGCGACGGGGCGGGATGACGCCAGCGACGTCGTGACGTCATTGGGAGTCCCGATCTACCTGATTGGCCAGGCAGCGCACGGGGTCTGGGGGGGGGGGGCGCAACAGATAGCGGCGATCGAGCGCAGGGCGGCGGCGATCGGTGTGCTGACGCAGCTAGCAAAGTGCTAGCTGCGTGCAGCAGAAAAAAATTAAGCAAATCGGCGCTGCAGGGCCTGAGAACCTCCTGCGCGGCTTACCCCGAACTGGCGGGGTTACCGCCAGGAAGGTTAAAAGCCGGTGATTTAGATCACAGAAGAATGCATTCCTATGCTTAGTCACCTATACTGCGCAGAAGTACCCAGGTAAACATAGGTGTCCTAACTCTGTAAAATGACGCTGACATTTCTGTAGTGCCTTTCTTGGCTGTCACAGTGGAGAGGTAAGAGGTGACATTTACTGAATTGTTTTATCTCTAATAAAGATAAGCTTCCTTGCAGAACTGAGTCAGAAGGCCCTATATGGGGCCTGTTGCTGCTGCGACGTGTCATTTACAGTCTGCCCCTGCCCAAGGATTGGTCTATATCCAGAATAAAGGCAAATGTTTTGGGTGGAGACGGACTATAACATTTTCCATTTCATTGCAAAGATGACCAATGTTTTCAGCTGAGCTTCAGACTTGGTTGAATCAACAATGCGTAGGTGCTGTTCTTTTTTCACTTTCATATACCTGTATATTCAGATAGCTCATAGTGACCCAGAACCACTAGGTAAGTATAGGGGGCTAAAAGACCGAAAAGCCTTCCGATTTAACAGATTAGAAGGCAAATTTCACTTTGGAGGATTTTTTTTGGTCTTTAGCCCACTATACTTTCCTGCGAGATCAATAGAGGTGCCAGAAGAGTAAAAGCAATCCTTAAAATTGTTAAAAAATGCTTGGGAGTTAGTGGTGGGCTTCACTCCTATAAGCAGACACTGGAAACTGTCAGTTATTTAAACATATGGTTTATTGGCATACTCCAAGATAAGTTGCAACGCGTTTCGGCAGAGGCGCCTGGTGTTTACTGAACGGACAACTGTTGTATGCGCCCCCATTGTTGCCTGAGGAAGCAGGGTTACTCCTACGAAACAACTTCTCTGGAGTATGCCAATAAACCATAGTTTAAATAACTGACAGTTTCTAGCGTCTGCTTATAAGAGGTTAGTCCACCATTTCCTCCCAAGCATTTTTCAACAATTTTAAGGGTTGCTTTTACTCTTCTGGCGCCTCTGTTCACCTCGCTAGTTTTCATCCCCCCCTTTTTTCCTATCTACAGAGTGCGACTTATTAATCCTGAGTGAGTACAGGCTAAAATACTCCTCACCTGCTTATACAGTGGTTGCCTTGGAGATGATTCTGGTTTGTGAGTATAATACGTATGTACTTTTCCATTATTCCACATACCAGTAAATACTACACTATATTGGGCTCTCGGTGTCTCCTTTTCTCTACTCTATACTTTCCTGATGGTGCTGAGTCTCTATGCGCTGTGTACTCCTTAGTACTGGTCCAAGCCCTATCCCATAGACTCTATAGGATAGGCTTGGACTAGTACTAAGGAATACACAGCGCATAGACTCAGAACCACTAGGAAAGTATGGTGGGCTAAAGGACCAAAAAACCCTCCAATGTAAGTGTAATTTGCCTTCTAATCTATTTGAATCGGAAGGCTTTTCGTCTTTGGCATAGAGCAACAGCAATCCCTGCCATGCACTGATGAGGACCGGAAAGTCAGAAACTGGCTGGCTGCATGTGGGGTTGATGTGGCTCTGTAAATGTTTTATAAGCTATAGGGTTGCTGTACACCAGCGGTTCTGGATGTAAGCCTGGCTTTAAAGAGATGATTTGCTTATTCAAGAGTGATGCATCCTGGGAAACCACAGCTGCTCACTTAAAGGAAACATCTGAGCACTTAAAAAAAAAATGAGCTCTACTTACCCGGGGCTTCCTCCAGCCCCTGGCAGCCGATATGTCCATCGCCACAGCTTCGATGTCCTGGGATCTCCTCCATTTTAGAAGGCAACCTCGCCAGGTTGGCTTCTGCGGCGCCTACAGAACTATTGTGCAGACCACTCCAGCCAACGTGAGCGTGATTGACAGTGGTGCTCTTGCAGGTGTAGTAAATTAGTAAATGCTGCCCTGGCGAGGTCGCCTTCTGAAACTGAGGGGATCTCCGGGCCCCCGGAGCTGCGGCGAGGGACAGGTAAGTAGAACTCCATTATTTAAAAATAAAATTAAAAATTTTTTTTTTAGGTGCTCGGATGCCTTCTTTAACCACTTAAAGGATACCACAGCTGAAAATAAGATTGCGGCAGTGTGTGGGGGATTACAAGTAAATACCTTTAGCTCCTCCTGCCCCCCTCCGTCTGCCTCCGTTCGACTAATCTACCTCCCAGTGTCCGGTGACTTGATTGACCCCCAACCCCCACCCGGACATACTGTGCCCTGTGTGCGCTGTATGTCCTCCCCTCTTCACTTCTGGCCGGCACATAGCGATCGGTTCAGAAGCATGCTGATTCCTCTCTCTCCTCTGGGCTGCGTGTGCGCTCCATTACACCAAGCGTCACATTCTAATCATGTGACGCTTGGTGTAGTGGAGCACACACGCAGCCCAGAGTAGACAGAAGGGTCATCGTGCTTCTGAGCGGATCCGCCAGTGACCAGGCTAGGTTTTACAAATTAGGGCTCTGCAGCTTTAAAAGCTTGCTGCAGAGCCATACCACGCAGCACACAAATGAATTCCCCCCCCCCCTTCCTCTTCTGCCCACTAACAAAGCTTTCTGTTGGTGGGCTCTGATTGCTGCTGGGATGTATATTTATTTAACTAGTTAAGGACCGCTCTGATTGAAATCTACGCTCAGTTTTAATGGCTATCTGGCTACCAGGGCATCGATTTCACGGACTCTGCGCATTCACTGACTCTGCGCTTTCGTCGATGCTGAAGATCTCAACGCTGTCACCCCACCGCAGCTCACTCGCTCTGCCCTCTCTAGAACAGCAGAGCCCTGTGAGCGTTTTCATTGGCTCCTGACCCTGTCTATCAACATAAGCAACTCCCATTGGCTTACGTTGGTAGGTGGGGTCAGAAGCCAATGAAAGCGGTTCCGGACTGGCTTACAGGAACTCTGCCATCCTAAAGACGGCAGAGTGCGTGGCTGTGGTTCTCAGCGTGCAGCGTGGATGGTGATTGTGGCGGGTATGTGTGGCAATTCGTTAGTATTCAACGCTATTCCGACGTAGGTTGGTCTCTGGTCCTTAAAGAGAACCCGAGGTGTGTTTAAAGAATGTTATCTGCATAGAGGCTGGATCTGCCTATACAGCCCAGCCTCTGTTGCTATCCCAAACCCCACTAAGGTCCCCCTGCACTCTGCAATCCCTCATAAATCACAGCCATGCTGTGAGGCTGTGTTTACATCTGTAGTGTCAGTCTCAGCTGCTCCCCCGCCTCCTGCATAGCTCCGGTCCCTTCCCTCCAATCAGCAGGGAGGGAAGGGATGCAGGCGGGGACTGGAGTTCTGCAGAAGGAGGGGAGAGCATCAGACTGACACTATAGAGATAAACACAGCCAGCTCTGACAAGCTGTTTGTCAGCAGCGTGGCTGTGATTTATGAGGGATTGCAGCATGCAGGGGAACTCTAGGGGGGTTTGGGATAGCAACAGAGGCTGGGCTGTATAGGCAGATCCAGCCTCTGTATGCAGATAATATTCTTCAAACCCACCTCGGGTTCTCTTTAAGTCGTTAATATCCCTATTTTTTTTTTTTTTTTTTTTTGTATAAAAGCCACAGGTATGTATGAAACCTTCTTTTTTTCTTTTAACCTATTTTGGTTCCTGGACGTAGAAACTACGTCCAGGAACCATGCGCGTTACCGCGGCCGATCGCGCGCGTGCACGCGCACTCCCGGCCGCGGATTCGGTAGCCAAGGAATCAATGTATCGGGCTATGGTGCCCGATCACTGATTCCTCCCCCACTGAAAAAGCGACAGCTTCTCTCGGAAGCTGTGCTTTTTCTGGCTGTTCCCTCCCCGATGAGTCACTCTAAGCGTGTGTTACGCTTAGAGTGACGTCATGTAAACAAACTCATGGCCGCCATCTTGTGGCCAAAAAGTAAAACTACAACTAAAATTAAAAAAAATTAAACATAACACACAATTACATTATAAAACTATACTTTACATCCCACCCTCCCAAAAATACCCAAATAAAATGTTTAATATAAAAAAAAACCATTACAATAAAAAAAAAAATGTAAATATTTACCTAAGGGTCTAAACTTTTTAAATATCAATGTAAAGATGAAATATTTCTATATTTTTTTTATTTTAAACTTGTAAATAGTGATAGATGCAAAACGGAAAAAATGCACCTTTATTTCCAAATAAAATATTGTCGCCATACATTGTGATAGGGACATAATTTTAACGGTGTAATAACCGGGACATATGGGCAAATACAATACGTGAGTTTTAATTATGGAGGCATGTATTATTTTAAAACTATAATGGCTTAAAACTGAGAAATAATGAACTTTTCCATTTTTTTCTTCTTCCTGTTAAAATGCATTTACAGTAAAGTGGCTCTTAGCAAAATGTACCCCCCAAAGAAAGCCTAATTGGTGGCGGAAAAAACAAGATCTAGATCAGTTCATTGTGATAAGTAGTGATAAAGTTATAGGCTAATGAATGGGAGGTGAACATTTCTCAAGTGAAAACGACGGAACCTGAATGGGTTAATCAGCTCTGAGTCTCTACGTGTGGTACACACCTCCAATTCTAATTGGTCAATCGGTGACCAATTTTATCACCTCTAGGGGAGGGCCAACATACTTTGAATACCATGAACAGATTGTGTAGGTTAGCTCTCATACTATGTGGAAGTGGTAAAACTGGATGTTTGTACTAGGCTTTAGATTGGTTATGTTGGGTTGCTTCTCTTTCACAACTGGACAAAAACCATTTTAGAGGCACTGGCGTTTCCGTGCAGTGATGGTTACCTTAATTGCTTTGAGAACCTCCAGTGTACAGCTTAGGGGCTTAGAGAACCAGCACTGGGTGAATAAAATATGCCTTTATCGAAAGTTAATTTAAGATGTCTTCCCAACAGCAGGAACAAGAAGATTGCAATGTGGAAAATTGGCAGAATTTATAGTAATTACAGCATAGACAGCACAGGCTCAGTAACAGACTGCTGTGTACCTTCCCAAGCTAGGAGTGCTAAGTGCTTGTCAGTTTCCACATTGCAATATTGGCATGTATGCTGTTGGGAAGCGATTTTATTCTACCCCCTTTTTTTTTTTTTTTTTTCTTTCTTTCAGTAAAAAAATGTTTTATTGATCCGTTGCTGGTTAAACCATTACGTTATTTCACCCAGTAGTTGAGTTGCTGCCAAAAAGTATCTCCTGACCCTGAATTCTAGCTAGGATTTACAGGCGACCATGTATTTAAAGGACCACTATTGCAAAAATGTAAGAATTAAAAATAACTTGTATACTAACCAAAGGTGGTAATTGTGCACTGACCCAGAAGCACCTCTGGGTGGCGCAGTTGTAGGCAGCAGTTTAGTGCAGCAATGGCACATGTTGTGGTGTGTGCACAGTTCTTTTGAGATTTTGAAAGTTTTCTGGTAAATTTACCTCCCCCCCCCCCCCCCATGTTCCTGTAACTTAAAAATAAAGTTAAGTTAAAACATTTCTGTTATTGTGTGTGCATTAATATGACGGCCGTGTTTACAATTACAGATATACAGTAGTAAGGGCTGGTTCAGACGGACGTCTGCGTGGCGTCGCGTCTGGGGGCGTTGCGGCGGCTGCGCGGTCAGGCTTTCAGTAGCCTTCGGTCGCGTCGTGATGCGGTCACGTTTTTTTCTTCCCCTAGGGGAACAGTAGCCGTCGTGGTTGGCCGCTCCCTGGAAGCAACATGTTGCTTCCAGGGGCAGCCCGAACGCTCGCGAAAATCGGGACCCAAACGCCGCGTTCGGGTAAAAGTGCGCAAAAGCTCGGTGTAAACGCTCCCATCCACTTGAATGGGAGCGTTTACCGCGACCCGAACGCTTGCGGTAAACGCTCCGCAAGCGTCCGTCTGAACCAGCCCTTAGATCACAAATTCCCATTGCTGCATGTATTATTTATTTAGATAGCGTCAACCTCTTCCACAGCGCTGTACAGAGTATATTGTCTTGTCACTTAAAGGGAAGGTCCGATGAGCATAAAAATAAAAAATCTACTTACCTGGGGCCTCCTTCAGCCCCTGGCAGCCGTCCTGTGCCCTTGCCAAAGCTCCGGTGGCTCCCGGTCCAGATGCCGACCTCACCAGGTCGGCATCTGCTTGCGATTCACCATGCGGCTCACTGAGTCACACTGACGTCATCCGGACTGTACTGCGCAGTACAGTCCGGATGACGTCAGTGTGACTACGAGAGCCGCACATTGGAGTGCAAGTAGGCCTTTTGTACCGGAGGGGACCCCGATCCACCGGCGGGGAGTGGAGCTGCGGCGAGGGCACAGGACGGCTGCAAGGGGCTAGAGGTGTTTTTTTTTGTTTTTTTGTTTTTTTTTTTTCATGCTCCTTGGACATGTTCTTTAACTGTTCCTCAGAGAGGATTGGCTCACAATCTAGTCCCTACCATAGTCATATGTTTATGTATGCATAGTGTAGTGTATGTATCATCATAGTCTAGGGCCAATATAGGGAGAAGCCTGTCAACTTATCTGTATGCATTTGGGATGTAGGAGGCAATCTGAGTACCCGGAGGGAACCCACGTAGACACGGGGAGAACATACAAACCCTGTGCAGATAGTGCCCTGGCTTGGGATCTGAACTGGGGACCCAGCACTGCACGGCAAGAGCGCTAACCACTACACCACCGTGCTGCACATGTATGCAAGTGCAGCTTCTCTGTATGAATGTTGAATGATCATCTGCAGTCTGTGCAATAATGAGATTGACCATATCGTTGTACTGGGTGGCGCACAAGACTTGTCCGGCTGCAGGTGACATGCCTGAGCAATACAGGCAGACACCGGGCCCTGGGCACCTCTTACTCTATCCAGGCTGTGTGTGTGTTTTCTACTCTTAATTGAAGCTTGTGTCACCTTCATTTGAAGCTCCAAAATGCAAATGAATGCAGGACACGGCACAAACACAGCATGTTCAATCGTGCAACAGGCTACAACCGGCTGTATGGATAAATGCTACAAATGCTGTCTGGGTTTTTCATGTATTTTTAGAAACCTCTGTGTGGTTAAAGGTTTTTGGGTTTTTTTTTCCTTAATCTTTGAGAAATGGGTCCTGCATGTTTCTGTATAGCTGTACATCTAAACAGGGCAACAACTACTACATCTCAGGCTTAGTTTACCCTGCAAAAAGTCTTAGGCCCATTCACACTTACAAAACGCTAGCGCTTTTGCTAGCGTTTTGCACTGGCGTTTTTGGGCGATTACCGCCATTCACACTTGGGGCGATCTGCGTTAATCTCCACCAAATCAACCCAACATAACTGATCTAAAGCCCAAGTGAGAACAGACCCATAAGTTATTATTGCACTAGTGCTTTAAAAAGCACTAGCGCTTGAGCATTTTGCCAAAATCGCCGGCAAAACACTCTAGTGTGAATGGGGCCTCATATCGCGTTCTTGCAATGCAAAATTTTAATTTATTTTTCTTTTTGCCCCAGAGTGTTTTTTTTTTTTTTTTTTTTTTTTTTTTTTTTGGGATGTGCATCTGTTTTTCCATGTTCCCTTGAAAGGAACCTTAACCGAGATTTTAAAAAAAAAGGTTCACTTACCTGTGCTTCCCCAAGCCCACCTGTAGCCATCCTGTGCCCTCGCCGGTCCTCAACTCCATGGGTTAGTTTTTGTTTTCGGCAGACTGGCTGTGCGCATCCTTGTTCGTGTTCAGTCAAGCATGCCCTGTGCAAGTGCAGTATGAGTTCTTACTGCTCCTGCGCATGACGTGCTTGACGACAGGAACGCAAATAAGGATGCGCGCGGCCAGGGGCCCACTCTGTTGGCAAAAAATGAAAGTAACCCGCAGAGGGGCACCGGAGGATAGTTTAGGACTGCAGGGACTTGGGGAAGCCCTGGGTAAGTAAAACTTTTTTTTTTATTTTTTATCTTGGTTAAGGTTCCATTTTTTTTTTTTAACCACTCTACAACCGTCTAACGCCGATTGGCGGCCACAGAGTTGCTCCCCTGAGACCGCCTAACTCTGATGCTGGATACACACGTTGCGTTTCCGCGTTCGATGCGGCCGTCGATACGCGTCGATTCGATTATTTCCGACATGTCCGATTGAAGGTTCGATGGATCGTTAGGTCGATTTGCCATACTTTACATGGCATTCGACCTAAAAATCATCGAAATTCGTTCGGAAATGTTCGGAAATAATCGAATCGACGCGTATCGACGGCCGCATCGAATGCGGAAACGCAACGTGTGTATCCAGCATGAAAGGTGTCAAGTCCTGGGGGAGGAGGTTAGCGGAGATCTCACGCGCCCATCCCCGCTTGAGTGATGGGGCGGAACTCCGTAAACAGTCTGCCAGTGGTAGTCATTGCTGGCAGACTGTGTACATTAAAAAAAACACAAAACTTTTTTTTTTTTTTTGTACAGCGCTGCGATCTACTGCAGCGCTGAACTGGGGACAACCCTGTCACCTGGCTGTCCCCTGGTGCGGCTCACTACCCAATCCCCTCTCATAGGCGGATTCCTAGAAGAGAGGATCGCCCTTATTGGCTCAGGGGGGGGGGGGGGGGGGGGGAGGGAAAAAGAAATTATTTTTATTCAAAATAAAATTACAAATTTTAAATTAACAAACAAACCCTGCAGCACCGATCAAAGCCCCCCAACAGAAAGCTTGGTTGGTGGGCAGAAAAGGGGGGCAGATTGATTTGTGTACTAAGTTGTATGGCCGTGCAGTACACTGTTAAAGATGCAGTGTGCTGATTTGTAATAAATAGCCTGGTCTCTAGGTGGGTGTAAGCCTGTGGTCTTTAAGTGGTTAAAGGACAACTGTAGTGAGAGGTATATGGAGGCTGCCATATTTATTTCCTTTGAAGAAATACTAGTTGCATGGCTATCCTGTTCATCTGCCTCCAATACATTTAGCCATAGACCCTAAACAAGCATGCAGCAGATCAGGTAGATCAGACCAGAAACAAGCATGCAGCTAATCTTGTCAGATTCAGACACTACTGCAGTCAAAAAGTCCAGCAGGGCTGTTAGGCAACTGGAATTGTTTAAAAGGAAATAAATAATAAACATGGCAGCCTCCATATCCCTCTCTCACTCCAGCTGTCCTTTAGGGCTCTTGCGCACTACATGCGATTCTGATTTTATTTTAATTTTTTTTTTTTTTTCAATACGATCCTATTTTTGATCTGGATAAAAAACAAAACAAAAAAAAAAAAACTTCATGCTGCTACGTTTTTAAATCTGATAGTATAAAAAAGAAGAAAAAATCATCAGAATGGCATGCAGTGTGCAAGAGTCCTCAAACTGATTTTCTCAAAAAATGGTACAAGTGGCAAGATATCTACTGTCTAGAGATCAAATTGCTGCTGTAGTAACACCCTCACCAGAGGTGGACATAGGCCTGTGCAGGCCGTGCAGTGGCACAGGGGCCCCATGTCCTCTAGTGCCCATGCAATTGGACTAGTTTAGGGCCTGATTATCCTCTAGGCTTTAATCCATGTATTTCTCTTTGAAACTCAAGAGAAACCGTGTTAACGTGTGCCCCAGTCATATACAAGTTTAAAATTTGTTATGATCTGTTATGACTACTCACATGGGGCCCGCTTCATGTATTCTGCACAGGGGTCCATCACTGGCTTTGTCCGCCACTGACCCTCACAGAGGGACAATGCACTAACACAGCGCAGTCTGTCCTAGTGTGAACCAGCTCTAAGCCTGGGGCCCACTGCAAGGAGCATTTGCGCTTTCTGGGCGTTTTTGTAGCAGTCTTGGGTGATTTAATAGCCCCTGTTTAATTAAACAGCTGTGCAAAAGCGATTTTACTATCCACAAAGGGAGGAAAAAACCCACGCTTATTGTCATAGCTATTTACAAAGCGATTTTTGCTGCAATCCTATACTTTGTATTGCGGTAGGAATGCTCCAAACATGCTGCAGATCCCACAATCGTGATTAGTGGAAATCACCATCACACCTGTGGCTTCCCCATCCATTAACTTTAATTAGTCTAGCGCTGCCAATCTCTGGCGCTTCAAAAACTCGTCTGAAACTGCTGCTGTGTGATCCCCATGCCTAACCGTGTACTATAGAGCTCTATGTAAACAAATGACATTGCCTGTGACCAGTTTAGAATGGAACTTTCGCTCATAGGTCACCCTGAGGGCCACACATGCAGAAGGGCCGCATCTCAGCCAACCAGGGGCCTAATCTGACATTCATTTACTGGCTTGTCCAAAGCACACCACTGATTCTGCAAAGCCAGGCCTAGCAGGTGCTGACCACTGCAGTTGGTGAGGAGAGAGCCTGGGGGAGTGGCTGGCAGTAAGCTGCTGTCTCTATAGTAACGGCTGTTGATGGGGGTTATAACTGTCTGCGGGCCTCTAGGCGTGTATGTCGGGTATGGTATAGGAGGCGTGTAGCACAGGGTCATGTAAGCTGCATGTCTTGCATAGTTTTGTTCTGCAGTAAAAACTGAAAACCAGCATTACGAGTTGGGGAAACCAGCAGGGCCTGACGTTTTATGAGGGGAATGTAGTGTAGTTGTGTTTTTGCATGTTTTTGTTATGTGCTTTATAACACGACCTATATTAACTCAAACCAGTCCAGAGTATCCAGCAGGGAATCTATTGAAAAACGATTGAACTGCAGAGTTGTGCTATTTCATGCAATGTAAAGCTATAGGCCATCGATCTGCCAATGCTTTTGCCACGCCATCGGTTTTAAATTTCCCATTCTGACCGGTCAATATGTTCAATCGCTTCTTGGTCAAAATCAACAAAAAAAATAAATGTATCTGTCATTTTGGGGAAATAGATTGCCAGCAGAAGAATCTGATGAGAGCATCAATGTGTATGGACACCTTTAGGGCTCATTCACATCTAGGGCGTTTTTTCCCTTTTTTTTTAAAGCCTCAGATTTTGAAAATCGCCCTAAAAATCTTGTGCAATGAGTGTTCACATCTGAGCGATTTTTATTTCTGATCCGCTCAGCAAAGCACTGCCTGTACCATTTTCTGAGAGCTTTTTTGCTCAATGGAAGGTATAGGAGAATCGCAAAGTGCTTGTAAAAAGCGCTTTTAAGATTACATTGTATTTATTCATTACCGGGTCAAAGTTCACTTCCTGACTTGCATCAGGAAGTGAAAAAACAAATCGCTCTGCAAAAGTGCTTTGAAAAATGCTTTTATACAAAATCACAGCGCGCAGCTAAGCGCTGGGAGGAGAAAGCGCCATAAAATCGAAAATCTCTGCCGATTTTTAGATGTGAACAAGGCCTTAGACCACTTTTTTTTTTTTTTTTTTCCTCAATTGTTTGCAAGCGGCCTAGTTTGAAGTACACCTGAACTGAGGGATGTGGAGGCTGCCATGTTCATTTCCTTTTAAACAATACCAGTTGCCTGGCAGTCCTGCTGATCTCTTTGGCTGCAGAAGTGTCTGAATCGCACACCTGAAATAAGCATGCAGCTAATCCAGTCTCACTTAAAGGGGAACTGAAGAGAGGTATATGGAGGCTGCCATGTTTATTTCCTTTTAAGCAATACCAGTTGCCTGGCAGCCCTGCTGATCCTCTGCCTCTAATGCTATTAGCCATAGCCCCTGAACAAGCATGCAGCAGATCAGATGTTACTGACATTATTGTCAGATCTGACGAGACTAGCTGCATGCTTGTTTCTGGTGTTATTCAGATACTACTGCAGAGAAATAGACCAGCAGGGCTGCCAGGCAACTGGTATTGATTAAAAGGAAATCCATATGGCAGCCTCCGTATACCTCTTACTTCAGTTCCCCTTTAAGTCAGAGCTCCTGATCTGCATGTTTGTTCAGGGGCTATGGCCACTTTCAGATGGGCGGCTTAATTGCGTGTTTGCTGAGCATTTCAGCCTCCCATCTGCTGCCACAGCCAAACTGCAGCAGTTCTATTATTATTATTATTATTATTCTAACTTCAAGTATACGTCAACAAGCAAGATAAATTGGTGACCTCATGTGGAAGTATTTGTAGCCCATAGCAACCAATTTCCTTTGCAAATCTTCACTGTAAGGCCTGAAACACACCAGAGGAGTTTTTCTGAGCGTTTTGAGTTTTTAAATCTGCTACTAATGTTATCCTATGTGTCTGTGCACACTGGAGCAATGAGGTTTTGTAAAAAAAACCCATAGCATTACATTGGGAAGAGCTTTTAGAGGTTTCAAAAGCTCTTCCCAATGTAATGCTATGTTGTTTTTTACAAAACCTCATTGCTCCAGTGTGCACAGAAACGTAGGATAACATTAGCAGCAGATTTAAAAACTCAAAACGCTCAGAAAAACTCCTCTGGTGTGTTTCAGGCCTTACAGCTACAGTTTTGAAGTGGGACAAATCTTTTAGGGGAACCAACAGCTTTCCTCACATATATATTGAGGAGGCCAGATGCAGCACACTCACTTCCTGTGCCCATTGCTTTAAAACGTGAATTCTAAAGTTGCCCATACATAAGACAATATGTTGGTCGCTCATTCCGATATTACAGCCGCGCACCCGATCAGCCACGTCGACCCAACATCTTGTTGCAGCATCTATACATTCAACCAATTTCAGGCCAAAATTGATTGAATCGTTGATTGGGCATGCGACAGACTTGCATCTGTTTTGATAATTGACTTGGGTACTTGATCGGCCACCAAGTCAAATGATGTATGGGCATCTTAAAGGGAACCTGAAGCGAGTAAAATTATTTAAAATAAACACGTGACGTAGCTACACATGAATATTACATACTAACCTCACCGTCAGTTCCTCTCAGAAGCTCACCATTTTCTTCTTACAGTGATCCCTTCCAGTTCTGACAAGATTTTTGTCAGAACTGAAATATACAAGTTTCTGTCAGTTATATATCAGCAGCTGTCAGTTACAATTTAATGTGCAAGGTAATGTCCATGTTTCCCTATTGCTCAAGTGGGTGATATTACAGTTTAACGGCCTATTCACACTAGAAGCGCTTTTCTGAGCAATTTGTGATTTGATTAGTGGTTTTTAAAATCGCTCCCATTCACCATCAGTAAAATCACGGTACAAATCGCAGAACAATTACTGTGATTTTGCAATCGCATACGCGAAAATCGCTGTGATTTTTTTTTTTCCTCGATTTTTACCACGATTTTAATGAAGGTGAATTCGCAAAACTCTCAGAAAAGCGCTTCTAGTGTGAATGGACCCTAACCGTGTGCTGACCAGGAAGCTGTTATGGGGTAGCTGTCATTTTTAAAATGGAGGAAGGAGAATTCCATTGATAACAGTGGACAAATGGGATGCAGGAGAGGAGAAAAAGATTGAGTAGACTACACAGTAGGGAAGTATGACCTGTGTATGGTTATTTAGACTTTTATTTTGAGTACAGGTTCTCTTTAAGACCTGCTGGACACAAAGAAAAAAGCTAAGCATGTCCTTTTTATCGCTACATTTGCCTTATTACTGTATAGGCCTTCTTAAATTTGGTTTGTGTTCTTCCTTTTTTTAACTTTTGTGTATTTTTGTCTGTAGGTGATGTGTCTGTACATACTTGTGTCTGCCTGGACTCGCCTGCTCTAAGCGACACCTGACTGTGCGGCCCGGGAGCATGTGACCTTGCCAAACGGGTGATGTGGATCCTGACCAAAATTCTCCTGACCAAAAGTAATGCACAGCAGTTCTGCTGAGAGTGAAGCCCGGACGGTACTGGCCTGCCGCGCCCCCTCCTGCCTCCTGTGAGACCGTCTGTCTGCCTCAGCCCCCCTCCATCCAGCCTGTCACAGCTATCGATTTCCGGAACTCAAAATGATTGATCTCAGCTTTCTCACGGAAGCGGAGCAGGAGTCCATCCTGAAGGTCCTGAACAGAGATTCCGAGCTGAAGAAAGCAGAGGATGAACGCGTCCGGTAAGAGGCTTTGCTTCGGTCATGAGAATCGTATAATATTGTGTTTTTATCTTGCCTTACGGTGCTGTAAGGATTGTCCACTCCAGAGCAGAATGCACAGCAAATGTTTTTTGAGATACTGCTATAGTGCTTCTTACGCTGCATTTGATCTGCGATGATTGCTATGTAGATGCAGAACGCTGCAGGTAAACGGCATTTATTCAAAGTAGAATGGAATGTGTAGATCGGTGGGCAGGTTAACGAAGACAGCTGCAAAGAAGACTGCACGTAAAGTAATTTCACATATCAATTGCATATGAATGCAGGATTTTGAGTTGTTGCTTTGGGCAACGATTTAATTTTCCTTTTTTTTTTTTTTTTGTTTGTTTGTTTTTCTTTTTGCAGCTGGTTTTGTAATTCTGTCTGTTTGATTCTGGCCAGTCCTTGATACGAACATGGACTACTATTTTTGAAAAATTTAAAATGCATGTTAACATACAAAATGTATTTTTTTTTTCCCTCAGTGACCTGCGCTATAACTATTACTTAGCAAGCAATTTCGGAACAGAAATTGGCCGCAGGGTCGATCGCGCATGCTGGAAAATTTCGGGCCAAGGTTGGTTGGTCGAGTGCGCGGTGGTACGGCGACAGTTTCGACGAGACAAAACCCCCGCCGCTGCAATGCAGTGTGTAGTGCATTTATACATTACCTGTCCGGTGTCGGCCTCCACCCGGTTTCCGTCCATCTCGCCGGGTTCCGTATACACGCCGGCGGCGCTATGTCGGACGTCACGAAGGCGCATAGCGGCTGACGTCAGACGCTATGCTTCGGTAGCGTGTATGCGGCTTACCTGCCGAGATGGACGGTCACCGCATGGAGGCTGCTACAGGACAGGTAATGTATAAATGCATACACACTGCATACATTTATACAGCATGGCGGTGGCGACGCGGCGGTTTAGCAGATTCCCTGATTATTTCATGCTGAAATCAGACGGGAATCGGCCTGTAGTGTATGGGCAGATTCGATTTAGACACAAATTTATCTCTAATCAGATTCGATTAGAGATACATTTGTTGATGGGTTGAATCTGCCCATATTCATTCTAATGTATGGGCACCTTTTAAGGTGTAGAGATAAGTTTTTCACAGTGAGAGTTATCTTATCTCTTAATTTCTTAAGTTACCTCCTCTGAAGTTATTTGCACATGCACTTAATTAACTGTCTGTCTTTGACTTTAGAATTCTGTAGTTATTTTAAGGATTGAAGAGTTAACTTAAAGAGAGTCTGAAGCGAGAATAAATCTCGCTTCAGACCTCATAGATAGCAGGGGCATGTGTGCCCCTGCTAAACCGCCGCTATCCCGCAGCTAAACGGGGGTCCCTTACCCCCCAAATCCCCTCTGTGCTGCGGGGGATCTCTTCCACATTGAGGCAGGGCTAACCGCCGCAGCCCTGCCTCATGCGCGTCTATCAGACGCGTACCTCCGCCTCTCCCCAGCCCCGCTCAGTCTTCCTTCACTGAGAGGGGCGGGGGAGAGGCGGCGATGCGCCGCTGATAGACGCGCTGTGAGGCAGGGCTGCAGCCGTTAGCCCTGCCTCCAGGAGGAGCAAAATCCACGACCAAGTTGGTCGTGGATTTTGCAAGGGGGGATTTGGGGGTGAAGGGACTGCCGTTTAGCCGCGGGATAGCAGCGTTTTAGCAGGGGTACACATGCCCCTGCTATCTATGAGGTCTGAAGCAAGATTTATTCTCGCTTCAGAGTCTCTTTAAGAGATCTCACCTTAACGTAAAGACAGAAGAGCTAAGTTTACTACATGCTTATCACCATGGTGATAGCACTAGAAACCAGCTCAGAGACGTTATTGAATCAGAAACGCCTGATCTGCTGCATGCTTGTTCAGGGTTTTTGGCTAATGCTGGAAATGCACGGTATGTTTTTCGCGCTCGACTTTGCGCCCGATTGATTTTCGTGCTCCATTCCGCAGTCGATCCACTTATCTTTTCCCATTGTTCCCTATGCGAAATCAAGCACGGAATCGATCCGACGGGAGATTGGACATGTCTGAAATTATCATCTTAGTGGCTTAGTGGCTCAAAAACGTACCATGTATTCCCAGCATAAAAGTATTAGAGGCAGAGGATCAGCAGGACAGCCAGGCAACTGGTATTGCTTGAAAGGAAATAAATATGGCAGCCTCCATATCCCTCTCACTTCAGGTGTCCTTTAATCCAGTAAAGTCAGAGTACCTGATCTACTGCATGCATGTTCCGGGTCAATAACTTAAGTATGAGACCGGGTCAGGAGGGCTGCTAGGTAACTGATATGGTTTAAAAAGAAATAAATATGGCACCCTCCATTTACCTCGGGTATCCTTTAAATTGTTAATTAATTCATCAGTTCCTGAATTTGATTGGCCCACTGCAGAGATCCCATTTAACCCTTACAAATTCTAAAATCTTCCATTTTCTTGAATCTAGGTCTGTCTTGGACAGACATCAGACTTTTACCAGATTACTAGAATTGTGTGTCTGCCTAGCAGAGTGCAAGTGTCCCCTCTGTGCCATACATGCCATTGTGAGGGATATGTCATGTTGGGTCACTAAGACCTGTATTAGGACCGGTTCACACGGACGGCAAGCGGCGTTGGGGCGGCCAGGAAGTCGCGGCGTCCTGTGACGTCCCGTTTGGTGGCGGCGGTACAGAGATCGTCGCGATCGGCGTTTCTCGTCCCCGCAGGGGGACATGAAGCCGCGCCGGCTAGCCGTCCCTGGACGTTGCATGCGGCTTCTAGGGACGGCCGAAACTATGCGTTAAATCGGGATCAGAACGCCGCGTTTATGCAATCGACGGTAATCGACGGTAACCGCGCAATGCTAAACGCTCCTATTCACTTGAATGGGAGAGTATAGCCGATGGGTCCCGAACGCTTGACGGTAGACGCCGCCAAGCGTCCGTGTGAACCGGCCCTTATTATTCTCCTGTATTCCCTACTGAAAGGTTCCCTCGCTCATCCTCCACCCTCCCCTCTCCACAAAACAGAACAGGCTGCTGAGCACTGTGATCTGTTCAGTAATCGCTCCCAGAACACTCCCAGAATGATCTTTCTGAGCGACAGTTATTGAAGGTGTGAACATGGCTTTTAAAGTGAACCTTAGGTGAGAAGGGATATGCAGGCTGACATGTTTGTTTTTCTTTTAAATAATGCTGATTGCCTGGATGTTCTCCTGATCCTCTGCCTCTAATACTTTCAGTCATAGACCCTGAACAAGCATGCAGCAGATCAGGTGTTTCTGTCATTGTCAGATCTGTCAAGATTAGCTGCATACTTATTTCTGGTGTTATTCAGACACTACTGCAGCCAGATCAGCAGGGCTGCCAGGTAACAGATATTTAAAAATCAATAAATATGGCAGCCTCCATATCTCTCGCCTCTCATTCACTTTAAATGATACCAGTTGCTTGGCAGTCCTGCTGATCTTTCTGGTCAGTGGGGTCTAAATCGCACACATGAAACAAGCATGCAGCTAATCTTATCCGATAGGTCTTATACATCTGATCTGCATGCTTGCTCGGGGTCTGTGGCTAAAAGTGTTACAGGCAGAGGATCAGCAGTATGCCAGGCAATGTACATTTAAAAGGAAATAAACATGTCCGCCTCCATATCCCTCTCACCTTGGGCTCCCTTTAAATAATACTAGTTGCCTGGTGTCCTGCTGATCAACTGGCATCAGTAATGTCTGAAACAAGCTTGTAGGTAATCCAGTCAGACATGAGCCAGAAACATCTGATCTGCATGCTTGTTTAGGGTCTATGGCTGAAAGTAATAGAGACGCAGAATCAGCAGGACGGCCAAGCAACTTGTTTTGTTTAACCACTTGAGGACCACAGTGCTAAACCCCCCAAAAGACCAGGCAGTTTTTTCTGTAATTGGCCACCGCAGCTTTAAGGCCAAGCTGCAGGGCCGCACAACACAGCAGGCGAGTGATCTCCCCCCACCAACAGAGCTCTCTGATGGTGGGGTCTAATCGCCCCACCCCCCCCCCCCCCCCCCCCCCCCCCCGTGTTTCTTTTTTTTTTTATGAATATTTTTTTTATTTTTTGCAATTTCTTTTTTTTTTTTTATGAATCTTTGTTTTTTTATTTTTTACAATTTCTTTTTTTTTTTTTTTTTTTTTTCATTTTTTAAACCTCCTACCCCCCAGCCGGCCAATCCTGGCGATCAGCTGTCATAGGCTTCTGCCTATGAGAGCCGATGGCTCTCTTGTCCCCCAGGGGGACAGCCGTGTCACATCTGCCGATCGCAGCGATGTACATTTAAATAGACGCTGATTTCGGCAGACTGTTAGATGGCGTAGAGGGGGCTGAGCTCCGCCCCTGAGCAGGAGATGCACACGCATCCTGCACGCGATCTCCTGCAAACTGCAGCCCGAGGACTTGACTCCAATCAGCGTTAGGCGGTCCTGGGGCTGCTGCCGCGGCCACGCCCATGGGCGTGGAGCGGTCTTCAGATAGAAATTATTGCAGCCTACATATGCTTCTTACCTCCAGTTCCCTTTAAAAGCCATTTAAGGTGGGCCTGTTTTGAGAGACGGAAGCTGCTGTTGAGAATCCTGTTTGTAATGTCAGTCCCGGAGTAGGAATGAGAACATAGTGCAGGTGTTCGCCTCCACTCCACTGCCTGCATGTTGCAGGTATGACTCCAGCACAGCTGGACCCAGACAACCACCATGACTGCCAGACAGCAGGTTGTGCACAGGTCTACTATGCAGGCTTTTATATGCGCTCTCAGCAAAGGTTCGCTTTGTACATTCCAGGAGAGGATAATTTTCTAGGGGAGAATGCTGGCTTTATGATGCAGAAGTGAAATATTTACTCTGCTTTATGATACGTATAAGATGCTTTTGGAATTTCCCGGAGACGTGTTAAACTTCATTATATATAGACATCTACAATGCATTTTCTGCGGGGTCATCTCCAAAGAACGTGCGGAATTGAATAATCTTCCATCCGATGTTCTGCTGTGCTTGGAAATGTACAGAAATCTGCAATGATAGAGAGGATGCCATGTTTAAAAATCAATATTTAGTATTGTGTATATAGTGCCGACCT
The DNA here is from genome assembly GCF_040937935.1 of Hyperolius riggenbachi. Classification (NCBI taxonomy): domain Eukaryota; kingdom Metazoa; phylum Chordata; class Amphibia; order Anura; family Hyperoliidae; genus Hyperolius; species Hyperolius riggenbachi. The sequence continues at coordinate 47,971,943 of NC_090647.1, forward strand.
CTTCCGCAGCGCTGTACTGAGTACATAAACCTGAACTGAATATTTAGAGGTCCACTATCATGAAAAAGCGTAAAATTTAAAATTAAATGTAAACCCGTACAAATAAGTACATTTCTTGCAAAGTAAAATGAGCCATTAACTACCCTTCTCCTGCGTTGCATTCACTTACAGCAAGTAGTATCAAGAAGTTTTTTAAATCAGGGTGATGACATTTATTGGCTAACTGAAAAGAATAAGAATAAGCGAGCTTTCGGCTTTGTAGCCTTCGTCGGGCTTAAATCCTTTGGTACAGACAGTTTTATACATGCAACATCAAAAAGGGAGTACATCTATTTTATTTTTTTATTTTATTTTTTTCAAGCAAGTAGTAGAAATCGGACATTACCGACAGGTTTTGGGCTAGTCCATCTCTGCATAGGGGATTCTGTAATGGCCTTTATTTTATAAAGACACTTCCTGAAAAAGATTTTATACAAAGATGCTGGACAGCCTCCCTGCTCACTGTACACCTTTTTTGGCAATTGGACGGAGCAACTGCCATTCACTAAGTTATTTTAAAAATAAAGAAAACGCTGAGAATCCCCCATCAGGAGATGAGCTGGTCTAAAACCTGTCGGTTCTGTCAGATTTCTATCACCTACTGTGTCAGCAACATAGGAGAAAAGTCATTTGTCTAATTTTACTCCGGGAAAAATGTACTTCTTATTTGTAGCTGTTTACATGTACATTAACTTTTTTTTACGTTTTTCACAATAGTGAAATAAACATACACACGTCATACTTGCCTCCCATATAGTCTACTCATCGATCTCTTTCCTCTCCTGCATCCTGTTTATCCATTGTGATTGATGGAATTCTCTGTCCTCCATTTTAAAAATGTCCATTACCCCCATAACCGCTTTCTGCACAGCACACTGTTAAGGTGTAATATTGCCCACTTGAGCCATAGGGATACATGGACATTACCTTGCACATCAGTTGTCCATTCAGTTATAACTGACAGCAACTGATATATAACTGACAGTAACTCATATATTTTAGTTCTGACTAAATCTTGTCAGAACTGGAAGAAATTGTTGTTAGAAGAAAATAGTGAGCTTGTGAGAGGAATTGACAGCGAGGTAAGTATGTAATATTGTAATTTGCAAGTACATCATGTGTTTATTTTAAACTAGCTGATGGCCCGATGTTGCCCGGGTATGTATTTGGCTGGTGTTGGCTCCGACCACTTTTTTTCTAACCTTTACCCACAATTACTGTATATACTCGCATATAAGCCTAATTTTTCAGCACAAAAAATGTGCTGAAAAGTTAACCCCTCGGCTTATATGCGAGTCAGTGGAGCAGAGCAGTTGTTGGGGCAGGTTTTGTTAAGGCCAGGTTTTGTTACTGGCTCCCTGTTGTGTCTGTGCCCCCATCCCTTGCAACATGGTGTGCATAGTGTGCTTCTCAGGACTACCCGTGTGCCTTGGCTTGTAGAGCCAAGCGTGCAAGCAATGTGTCAGCTGTGCAATGATCGGAGATTCTTCCTGTGTGGCAAATGCTGTGTCTCATATCTATGATGCCATCTAGTGGGGCCTTGAGACACAGCTGTATCATCCTTGGGGCACATCTGGCTATGGAAATGGAGGCTGACTTGTACTGGGGGCACATCTAGCTACTGTGAAGGGGGCTTATATGCGAGTCAATCACTTTTTCCTGGTTTGTAAGGGAAAAGTTGGTACCTCGGCTTATATGCGGGTCGGCTTATATGCGAGTATATACGGTACTCAATTACTCAATGACCTAGTTTGTGAGCTTTGCGGTCTTTGGCATCATCAATAATATGCATTGAAATGAAATAAATCTGATTTGGCTGTTTGTGGCTCCACCCCTTTTTCTGAATTTGAACCCCAGTCACCCAATGACCAACTGTACCAGGTTTGAGGCTTGTGCCTTTAACAGTGCAAGAATGGCAGCAATTAAATATTCCCCTTGAAAAAGTCATTGCTACTTTTAATATGGAGGGCGGAGAATTCCCTTGATCACAGTGGACCCCCCGACCACTAATTAAATTGGTTGGCTGTGGGAGATATGTGAATAGCTGAGGAAGCTTAGCAAGAACACTCTTCAACACTCTTCTTCTTTTCTCTGCTCTTTGGGGATCAAGGGGAGTCCTGAGAAAATGTCCCTCTGTGTGAGTCGTTCTACTGTATGGTGCAACTTTTTCCTTAGGTCATTAGCTGTTCCAAGACAGAGGCTCTTGCTTAGATTTTGTTATCTGGTGCTGCCAATGATTCAATTTATGTGCATTATATTTCACATTTACCATTAAAAAACATATTTTATATACAGTATATATAAACAGAATGCACATAAAGAGTATCCTATGATCCAGTTTTTTAACAGCAGAATCTGAAGGGTTAACCTGAACTGATCTCAGCTGGTTATAGGATGGCACTGAGGACATGAAGCAATACGATAGTATAGATGTTGGTAATAATGGGTTAGTTTTCTCTGAAAGCCTCTAATGACATCTATAATCTGCCTCCTGCCACTTCCTGATTTACCTCCAGCCTGCTAATGCTTCCTGTGTCCTTTATCTGCTGTGGCTTCTCTATTCCCGCTGCATAGGCACATCCCGCTGAATGTTTATTGATCTCGCTAATGTGTATTTATATAGAAGCCTCTCTGTCCTTTAATCGAGTCCTCTGTTCATTGCCACTGATGGGAAGACGAGAGAGGAAGTGCCAGATTCTCTGCTTACACCGCTGAACACAACAGAATAAATATTATAGAAAGTCCTATGACTTTATTACTACAGTAATAGTCCCTGTTATCCGGAACAAGACTAACTAAATGCTGGCAGTACTTAGTGGTGAATGCCAACTTACATACCGTCTGTCCCCAAAAATAAGACAGTGTCTTATATTAATTTTTGCTCTAAAAGATATGCTAGGGCTTATTTTCAGGGGATGTCTTATATTTCTATTAGGAAGTGTCTCTCAGCAGAACATTTCCTGTGCCTTTGTGCTGTGATGTTTATGGATTTGAAAGTATGCTACTGTACTGATCAGGCACCTGCCCTGTCCTCCCTGCACACAGCTGATAACCTTGCTGTGTGCTGGGATGACAGGATAAGTGCCCGATTGGCACTGCACCACTGTGTCCCCACTTACTGGCTGACTCTTCCACCTCTTTAACTTCTGCTGGGGCTTATTTTCGGGGTAGGGCTTATATTTCAAAATTCCAGCTAGGGCTTATTTTCAGGGTAGGTCTTATTTTCAGGGAAAGAGGGTAGTTACATAATTAGTTTGGTTGAAAGACATTCGTCTATCAAGTCCATCCAGAAAATAAATAAATAAAATAAAAACGCCATCCTGAACCTGCACATATCCCAGTTGATCCAGGGAAAGGCAAAAAAAACCCTACAAGGCAAAAATTCCTTCCTGACTCCAGATGGCAGTCAGATAAATCCCTGGATCAACTCAGAAATGACCTAGTAATTATAGCCGTGGATGCCCTTCAATGCAAGGAAAGCACCCAAGCCCTCTTTAAATGCACACATGGCGTTTGCCATAACTGCTTCCTGAGGGAAGATGTTCCAGATTTTAACCTGTAAATGACCCCTTTCTAAATAGATGGCAAAAACTTTTTTTTTTTCCTCCACCCTGCAAATCATGTCCCCTTGTCCGTGGTGCAACCCTAGGGACAAAAAGCTCTTCTGCCAAGCTTTTGTATTGCCCTCTGATGTATTTATATAACTTCTTAGGCTTTTTGTGGGCTTTACTGTGCTTAAAGGACCTCTGTCGCGAAAATCTTAACATTTAAAATACATGTAAACCTATACAAGCAAGTACACTTCTTCCAGAGTAAAATAAGCCATACATTCCTCTTCTCCTTTGTCGCTGTCACTTACAGTAAGTAGTAGAAATATAACATTACCCACAGATTTATCAGGGTTTTCTTTCTTTTTAAAAGCACTTAGTGAATGGCAGTTGCCGCGTTCAATTGCCAAAGAAGTGTACGGTAAATAGGGAGGCTGGCCAGCATCGGTGTATAGTTTTTTTTTTTTGTTTTTTGTTTTTTATAAAGACTTTCCCTGAAAAAGATTTAAAGTCAATGCTGAGAATCCCCCATGAAGAGATGGACAAACCCAAAACCTGTTGCTAATGTCAGATTTCTGCTACTTACTGTAAGTGACAGCAACATAGGAGAAAAGTAATGTATGGCTCATTTTACATTTTCATGTACTTCTTATTTGTATGGGCTGGTGCACACCGAGCGGCTTTTTCAGCGTTTGTGCAGCCGCTTGCGGCTGCGGATACGCTTGGTCAATGTATCTCAATGGGCTGGTGCACACCAGAGCGGGAGGCGTTTTGCTGAAACGCATACTCTCGGGTGAGGAATTTTTTGGATTGCGGAGGCGTTTCTGCCTCAATGTTAAGTATAGGAAAAATGCAAACCGCTCTGAAAAACGCCTGTTCAGAGCGGTTTTGCAGGCGTTTTTGTTACAGAAGCTGTTCAGTAACAGCTTTACTGTCACAATATATGAAATCTACTACACCAAAACCGCTACACAAAACCACAAAACGCTAGCTGAAACGCTGCAGAAAAATAAGAAAAAGCGTTTCAAAATCTGCTAGCATTTTGCGGATCTGCTAGCGGCTTTTGGTGTGCACCAGGCCTATGTGTGGAGACTGCGCACTGCGATTTATACTCTCCTGTCCAGTTTTTGCCTTTGGAAATGTTCATGCTCTGACGGTGGAATCTCATGCAGCGGAGAAGGGCTCAGCGACTCCCTTTTTAATATTGACTGCCTCCAGAAGTGCAGTGTGCCATCGCTGACCCTTCTCTGAGGCTGGTTTCACACTGGAAACCAGCGTAGGCGATCCATCACACAGTCAAAAACAGGCCTTCAGGGAACACTGCGCTATTGCGTGGTGTTCCCTGTCTGGCCATGGGCTAAGCAGGAAGTGATGCGTGCTTGCCATCACTTCCTGCTTCGGGTATGCGGAAGTGCATGGAAGCGTATTGTTAGAATAAGTTTCTGCGCGTCATACTGTCGCACCAGTGATTTTCTTAGAATCCATGCATCCCCATAGACTAACAGGACTTCCGGCAGATCGCCGCAGAATCCGCGATATAACGCACTTCTGGCCCTGCATCTGGGATTCGGCGAGGAGTCGCTTCCGTCGCATTGCGCCGTAACGTCCTATTATGAAAGTCTCCATAGAGTTTCATTGCATGTCGGTGGGGTGCGGTAAAAATAGCACACCACCTGTGTGAAAGGGCCCTGAATCTGCCCAGCAGCCCTTCTGATCTGCGGCTTCCTTCCTTCTTCAGTTCAGGCTGCACTAATGCCTGCTGTGAAGTCCTGATGTAAAATACTGCCTGCAAGGCAACAGATTTACATGTCTTCCCACAGTCCGCTGTCTTATTTACATACAACAAATAAACCTACTGCTGTTCCTGGCTACTCGGGACAATTGTCAAACCACCGACTGCAGTACAAAGAAGTAACCCGAGTTCCAGACAGAAATCCTGCAGAGACCCGTGCCTCTATCTGACCCTTCAATTTAGGGCACAGGGCTAGGAGATGGGAAATTTGAGGATTAAAGGACAACTGTAGTGAGGGGTGTATGGCGGCTGCCATTTTTATTTCCTTTTAAACACTAACAGTTGCCTGGCTGTCCTGCTGACCCTCTGCCTCAGCCATAGCCCCTGAACAAGCATGCAGCAGATCAGGTGTTTCTGACATTGCCAGATCTGGCAAGATTAGCAGCATGCTTGTTTCTGGTGTCATTCAGACACTACTGCAGCCAAATAGATCAGCAGGGCTGCCAGGCAACTGGTATTATTTAATAGGGCATAAATATGACAGCCTCCATATTCTTCTCACTTCAGTTAAGACTTGTATCAGGAAAAGGTTAATATGGAAAGGTTAAAGCGAGATTGTCGGGCATGAAATCCATTTCTATTTACCCACTGCTCTGTGTTTATTATGTAGTCTACAACCTGACCCTGCATTGCAAGCTCTCCAATATAATCATAAATGTTTCTGCTGTAACGAATCTTATCTGTCAGCCTGACTCTATTCTGGTACGTTTGGGGAGAGGGAAGCTTATCTCCCCTCCCGCATTTCTGCTTCTCACATATTGGCTGAGGGCAGTTCAGTGCGATAAGAGGTTGAGAAGGGAAATACAGCTCACTCCTCTGCAGAAGCTGCTGAAATCCGATCTATGCTGTGCTCCCATGTGTTAGCTAAGCAAGCTTTATATGACAGTGCAGTTTCTAGGAGAAAAATAGCAAGGGAGGAAATGACATCAGTATTGGCATCAGTCAGAGGCAGTAAAGATAGAAGATGCCTGAAACTGTGTCCTCTTTTTTTTTTAACTAGAACATTTACTGAAATCAGACAGTAGAATGCATCTATGTAACTAGAACAAGTATTTATCTACTTGTATATGGTTTTGTTTTTGTTTTGTCTTGTTTTTTTTTTTCCTCCTGGAATAGTATGGCTGCCTTTGTTGCTTTAAGTGTCATGAAGGGGTTAACTTTAAAGGCAGTTATAGTTGGGCTGTGGGATTTTGGCACCACAAGGGGGTTACTGCTGTGGGAAAGAGGGAATTTTGTATTTTTGTGGCTGGAAAGTAGGTGCGTTGCCATCAGAAAGGGAATTTTGCCTTTGAGGTTGAAGTTAGGTTTGGGCACCTGGAAGGCGATTTAAAGCAACCCATCGGGGGAGGGTTGGTTATAGGGGTAATAAAAGTTAGATAGGTAAACCTCTGGACACTTATCCAATCCTCTTCGACCCTACCACTGCTTGCCGGGGCCCTGGTCATCTATATGCCCACACTTGCATGCAAGTACGGCCTCTGTAGTCCCCTCCCCCACTCCACCCCCCACTTTCAAAGTGATGTTTCATGTTTATAGTTTGGGTTTAATACTGTTGAGCTGCAGTGTTTATGTAGTTATTCTCCAGTGAGCAGAGATAGGAGTATGGAGATGGAGGAGTGATACCGGCAGACGAACAATCTGCTCTGGTGAACATTGATGTCACCGTGGCAGGGTGGGATTCCTAAATGGTGTAGCTAAGCAGAATTTTGCAGGGATGAGTGTTCGCTGGTCTGTAGTAAAGTGTAGAGCCAGGGGAACACTTTGTCTGTCTGTAGTTGATTCAGTGCAAGAGAGGTTATCTTGAAGATCTGGTTGACTTTGACAGCGGTGTAATGGCTAAGCTTGGCCAGGGCGTTCTTGGTATGCATTGGTATTTCCCAAAAGTGCTCTAGGACGGGCAACTGAGTTATGGGCACCCAAGAATTACTGATGCGCTTTGTGTTTTCCTAAAAGTAAATTCCAGGAGATATTTTTGTAGATATTTCTTCCAATATCCTGTTTTCTCTCGATCACTAAAATCTCCAGACTACAGACAGCAATAAAATCTTGATAGACATTTCAACTTGTCCATCTAAAACTATTATAAAAAGTTTTGGCTGGAGCCACACTTTAATTTATCTCAAACGAGATCACTATTGAAGCTGTTAGAGACACTGAAGCGAAAAAAAATATGATATAGTGAATTGGTTGTGTACTATGAATAATTACAAGATTAACAGCAAAGAAAATATTCTCATATTTTTATTTTCAGGTATATAGTGTTTTTTCTAACATTGCATCATTCTATAATATGTGCAGATTACACAACATTCAGCATTCAAAATGAGTCTGTAAGAGCAGTCTGTGCACTAATGACCTCTCCTCTAGCAGAGAAAAAGAAAACAGTTGAGATAATAAAAGTCAGATAACAGCCCTCTCCACGACTAAACTTAGTCGGAGAGTTAATGGCTTGTTTGCATAGAGATAACAACTGGAGTTTCTTAACTCTTCCTGTACTGGAAACAATTAGACTGATGTATCTGATCTTAATGTTTTATTTCTTAGCTGTACTACACATACAAATATAATCTCATAATTTTTTTTTCGCTTCAGTGTCTCTTTAAGTGCATTGCTTTTGGCCTCAGTCGGCAGAACTCCTGGTGCTGTAAATTCTTTGGAATGCTTTGCTCTCTCCCTGCTAGCAGAAAATACAGAAACTGAAAGCAGAAGTCCTCTATTATTGTCTCACATTGCCCCCTAGTGACAAGTGGCCATAATTACACATGACCGCAATACTATTTAGTAGCAAGCAAATGTAACGCATACAAAAGAAAAGTGCACAAATTGGCCTGGAGCACTTGCAAAACTATAAATTGGCTGCTAAAGGGTTAATCTGCCTGGAGATTGCTGCAGTACTTTGTGTCTATATACACAGAAGAAAACCAGGCAGGAATCCTTCATTACTAGAATCCCTGACTGTGCATAGACTGCTATGCTGGAGGCTTAGAAAATATTTCTGTTTTTCCTCAGGAAAGCAGCATGTCCCTTAACAGGAGATGGTTTAGTTAATGCCGTTGTCCTTCAGCTAATCCCTCCAAGTGTCATCCAAGTAGTGTGTTATTAGAGTGTGAGCTTTGTGTCTCACCTCTTTAATGGAAAGGCACATTATTCTGTCTCATAATCGCTTAATTCTCCCCCGCTGCTTAAACCTGCCAGCACATTCCTGTGTGTTTAATACATCATGTGAGCTAAGAAGTCACTTGACATGCAGATTGCCCTGGCTGATCCGCTACAATCGCCTTATATCCGGTATTTGCTTTGGTGTTACACACTCTTCAGTGCGTTCAGCGCACAGGTTCAGAATTGTCATGCTGCATGATCCCCCTTTTATATAGAAAGCTCGCTGACCCATGTTCAGAAGTAAGCGGTTTCTGCTCTGTGGTATGTACCCTATCAGTTTGTTGTTGGGTGGGCTGGAGAGAGGCCTTTAAAGGGTTTTGTTTTATCACGTCTGTAGGAAACGTCTGAGGTGGCCTATGTGTTTGGCTGTTTTGCCTTCACTTCATTGATGTGATTTATGTGACTTTATCATCATAATGGGAACAGCTAATCTGGTCAAAGTATGGAAAAGGTAACAAGCTGTCTAGAGAAATCGCCACTGCGCATCTGCCCCCTCCTGACTTTTTTTTTTTTTAATCATGTACGCTAGGGCGGGGTTTTGTTTGTGCAGGTCCTCTAGGGTGGGCTTTGGTTTTGTGCAAGTCCTCTAAGGGAGGGACTTTGTTTGTACCAACCCTCGATAGCGCAAACTAAAGTTGCTCCGCTAAGCACTACTGAATGTAAAGCTGTTGGGTGGGCAATTCAGTTTTCTAAAATCCCCTTCCTGTCCATTTTCAGCTTGAAGACTAGTGTTGAACCATTACTACAGTGTTCCAAAAGTAGGCTGTTCTATTAAGTTTTTGCAATACCACCATAGAGGGTTGCTTCATCTTCCTTCCCTTCCTGCCCATAGCAACAAAATGCTTAACTTGCGTCAGTCAGCAGGCAAGCAAACCTCTCATGCTCTAGAACCTAAACTTCAAGCTGGAGCAATGCTGGTTCTCTTAAACAAGGGGAACCCATGCATGGACTTGAATCAATCTTTCTCCAGGAAAGTGACAAATTGTATCACTCACACCCTTAAATAAGTTGCTGTGCTGGGATAGGGACCATAAAACCTCAACCTACAGCCAGACCACAATGACTGCTGATACTAAATCAATGGTAGCTGATGGGTGGAGCCACATTACTGAATGGGAGGGATAGCGCTTTGCTTCTGGTTACATTTGTGCTTCCTGCTGCTTGGTCAGCTCACTGGGGACTTTGTACCATTCCACAGCAGAGGAATGATAATGAAACTGCAATCCTAGTATGGCAGTTTGGGAGACATTTCAACTGGTGCTTTAAGGGATTGGTTTATTCATTTTCCATAGCGGTTCAGGTATGCCTCAACCCTCCCATGTGGAATTCATTAGAGCATGAGATGCAGAGATGGTCGATGAGATGCAGATAATCCTGGTTCGCATACAGATTTCATGCAAATGTTATGCTGCTTGGAATTGGGCCAAACACGTTCTACAGGAAGTGCAGTTCCAAGCAGCACGTACATTTAAAATAGCTGCCTGATTAATTTGATGTGGGGGGATTGGTGATAGAATGTCGGCAATAGAAAATCACCGCTATTCTGTCTGCTTTTCTATCCTCTATCAAAGCAAATCCCCATATATTCACCGAACAATATCTCCCCTCCCTAAATATAAGAAAACTCTCATGTGCAGGCCTATCACCGTCCCACCCATCACCTAGAATACCCGTATGTGCAGGGCTGTGGAGTTGGAGCAATTTTGGGTACCTGGAGTCGGAGGTTTCATAAACTGAGAAGTCAAGGCCCGAAAATGCCACCCCACCCCACCACCTCTCTGGCAACTGCTGCACTCCGTCCAGCCTCAGATGTCACCTGGTTACCACTCCGCCACAGGACCTGGATGGAACGCCAGGTTGCCGTGTGTGAGAGCAATGACTCAAACCTCACTCCCACAAAGAGGGCAGTTATCATTCCAAAGCTAATGCATAGCATCTGGAGTCTGCATGGCTTTCCATCCTGTGACGGTGGTGTGGCCTACACCCCAGAGACATTTTCAGGCCCTGTTGGCCACCGGATTTGGTGAATCTGGAACTAAAGGAGGGAGCTCACCAGTGCCTCAGTGTATCATCGTGCATAAGTGCAGGGTTTTCCCCAGAAATTTTTTCCAGCCGGGTGGTATGAAAAAGTAGCCATGTGGGGCAAGATGAGAGAAAGGAGGACAGGTGCTTCTCTGCACAATTCTGCTTACAGCAGAGCAGGAGGTAAGCTGATGACAGCCGGGTGCTCACCAAAACTAGCCGGGTGGAGCACCTGGCTAAAAGAGCCTGGGGAGAACACTGCAGTGTAACTGCTCACCTACGGACTTGATCAGTTGGAAGTTGAGTGTTTGTTACCTTATTGTATTCTCTCATTGACCAATCCAGACTTGGCAGAGTAGCACTCCATCATGCTAAAGAGACATTGTTAAATTGTATTTGATGTCTTTCATACTGACATGTTTATCCAGTTATCCCTTTCCAGATTTATCTTTTGTGTGAGAGCTTAGTACATTTGTTTCTTTTTTAGTATGTGTATGCCTAACAGAAAAGTATACTCCTATCTACATACCTAATGCTAATCTCCCTCCCCGCTAACGTATTGCCTAAGGCCTTGGCTATATTACAGCGGAATCTGAATAGTGAACTACCGGCCCTGGTAACGTGAGGTTGGCTACCACGTGGCCGCTACACTGTAGCCAAACTCATAACCAATCCAGGCACTTGGCTCCACACCCAAAATAAGCGTCCATCTCCCCATAGTTGCTAATTTGAGCTCTCATGGGCATAGCTCTCTCACCCTTTTGTTTTGTGGAATCTGTTACTAATTTCATAGCTTGAAACTTTTACATTTTATTCATCATGTTACATCTGTAATCACCAGTTCTGTGTCAATAATTGATGTATATCATTGTATATACTGTATCATTATGTACCCCTTGTTGGTTTCCCACTTTGCACAGCTCCACAGAATATGTTGGTGCTTTAGAAATCCATAATAATTTACATTCATGTCTATGAAGGGGCCAAGTAGCGGCTATTGCTTTGGTCAAAACTCATGATTGTGTCCATGGAAAAATGCAGCTCCGAACCAAACGCATAAAAATGCTGCATGCGCTGTATTTGCATTGGGCCATAGAGCCCCCGGATTACCATTTTACTCGCAGTGCCTTTTGTGATCCGCATATTGTGAGTTATCTGAAAGTCGAACCAAAATACACCCTTAGGGCCCTTTTCCACCTGCAGTCGCTAGCGTTCACGCTGAACGCTAACGATTGCTGAATCGCAAAAACGGCGATTCCCCGACGTTTTGCGGCCGCGATTTTGCTATGCTATGCACTGCATAGCAAAATCGCGGCAAATATCGCTCCGCCGCGCGTTCGGGTAAAAAAACGAATCGCGGTAGTGGAAATGACCTACCGCGATTCCTATGTTAAAAAGCAAACCGTAGCGATTGTAAAATCGCTAGCGGTTTGCGACTTTGCGATTCAGCCAGCGCAAACGCGCTGGTGGAAAAGGGCCCTGAGGGCTGGAACCCACAGGAGCGCTTTTGGCAGCGCTGCGATACGCTAGCAGTTTGCCAAAACGCTGGGCTAATGTTAATGGATGGGGCAACTTCCACAGGAGCGTTTGCGTTTCTCAGAAACGCAAACGCAGGACGTGCAGCATTTTGGGAGCGTTAGCGCTTCAATGTAAAGTATTGAACCGCTAGCGGAAACGCTCAGCAAAACCTAAACTGAGCGGTTTTGCTAGCGTTTTGCGGTTCAGCACACTGTAACAAAATGAAAAATAATTCACAGGACCAATCAGGATAAAAACGCAAAACGCTACACAACCGCTGAAGAGGAAAAAACACAATGTTGCAAAACACGACCAAAAACGCGCATGAATCCGCTTGCAAACCGCTCAGACAAAACGCTAGCGGTTGCATTTTGCGTTTGCGGTTTTCAGTGGGTTCCAGGCCTTATATACTAATTCTGGATCTGGAAGTTTCCCAGTTATGATACTGCAGTTCATGTCCCTAGTTTGCCCTTCCATAAGGGAATCCTACTCTAGCACCTATATTGAAGTGGACCTGAATGCACAGGACACAAGGAAAACAGAGAAATGCACCCTGTGTTTTTTAGGGAGAAGAGCCTGTCTAATTCCTCCTCCTCTTCAAGTAATCACAAGTGTAATTTAATATCTCAGCTGTATCAGCACAGAAATCCATCAGTCCTCAGCAGACAAAGCTAGTATGTAAACACAGAAAGATAACCCTTGGTCTGCTTCCATGAAAGCAGGAAATGGGTATACTGCAGATTTATTGCAGGATTTATATCCGCTGTAACAAATGTTTTTTTTTCTGTAAATGTTATCATTTAGAGCAGAGAGGAAGTTCTGAGTTCAAGTCCACCTTAAAGCAAAACTGCTGAGTTCTCAGTTTTGTAAATGGACATTGTTGCTGCTCATGTGACCCATGGTACCCGCAATTAGTAATTTTTGTTATGCTCTAATCCTTTCCATGGGGCAGCCGTCTGGAGCCAGGCTCATCAGCTGTTCTTAAAGTGGATCAGAGATGAACTTTTACTCATTGCATAATTGTGTTCCTTTCCTATTGTTTATAGGGCATTCCTCAAGCCAAATACTTTTTTGTTTTTGTTTTAATACTCTAATTCCCTATAAACTAAACAAGCCTCGCCCACAGGTTCAGAGAGCCTTGGCACTTTCAGACAGTAGCAAAGGCTCATGGGAGCTTAGTCTGGGCAGGAGGAGGGGGAGGTATTACTAACCAGAAATTTCAGAGGCAGAGGGGAGGAGGAGGAGGAGGGGGGGGAATTAGGTTTTTTTTCACAGGCTGAGTGCTGATGATGCAGATAAGCTTGCCTCTGTGTAATGTTTACAAACATGGCTGCTGTCGTATCACAGGAAGAAATAATCATATTCTATTAAAGCTGTTTGCAGCTAGATTTGCTGTGTAAACTATCTAAACTGTAGATAAGATATATAGACAAGTTACTTGTTATAGCTAAATTTTCATCTCAGATCCACTTTAAGGCATTAAAGTGAAACTGAATTGAAAGGATAAAATATGGATTGAAAGGATAAAATTGATGTTTGGGTAATTATAACCCCCCCCCCCCCCCCCCATTCTTAGTCCCCAAAGGCCCATCCCGATGTTACACTGCCCACTCGGGGCCAGTCTGAGCTGCATGGGGGCCCCAGGGATAAGATAACCTGGGGCTTCCAATCTGGCCTGCTGCACATCCACCCTCATCCATTTGCCATGGGCAGAGCTACCTGGCCCCCTTGCGCCGCCGGAATCCAGGTGGTCTCCCAGACTGCCTCCGTGGCCCCTGCATGTGTGGCTGGCTGCACGGAATTGAAGCAATTCGGAGGCCACACGCTTCCGCACTACAGCCCCCATAATCATTAAGCTATGAAGCATGTGACCTCTGCATCCCCTACGCATCGCTTCGATGCCGTGCAGCCAGCCACACATGCAGGGGCGATGAGAGCAGTCGGGGGAAACCACCTGGAGATCTAGTGGTGTAAGGGGGGCCCCGCAGCTGTCAGGGGCCCTGGGATAATTGCCTCCTTTGCCTTAATGGCAGTGCCGGCCCTGTGCCCACTACACTGGCAACAGTGGCTAACCTTTGGCAGCCGTGGCCTGCCAGACTGCGTTCCAGACAGGGAATGCACGTCTCATTTCTGTGGTTTTAGAGCGATGACTGTCAGTCTAATATTTTATTAGTGCTCTAAATACAGCTTTTATATTTAATGATAGCATTATTGGCAGACACTTCTGAAGCAATTGCCTAGACCTGCCTAATGTGATGCTGCTAAGTATACAGCTAAACTGCAGGCAACTGTAAAGTACTCATTTTAATAGATTTGTAAAAATGAGTTGCGTATTATTGGTGTTAAATTCTGTCTCCTGCAGCCCACTGCACAGCAGTTCTCAGACTGGGGCAGGAGGGTGCAGGGCTAGCAGTCGAACACTACAGGACTTGAATTATTAAAGGGTGTGCAAAGAAAATGGGCAACCTGAACTCTGAACTTACTCTCTTCTAAAAGATAAGCAACAGCACAATTACCTTTAAAGAAAAACCATTCTTTGTTGCAATACTGATACAAATCCTGCAGTAAATCGGCAGTGTCTACTTCCTTCTTTCTTGGAAGCAGACAAAGGGTTAACATCGTGTTTACATGTTAGCTACTCTCTCCTGTGCTAACAAAGCTGAGAGATCAAATTACAATTGGGATTACGCGCAGCTGAGGGAGAATTAGACAGGCTCTTCACTCTAAACACAAACGGTGGATTAATCTGTGTTTTTCTTGTGTCCTGTGCATGAGTTAAAAGGAACCTTAACCGAGAGGGATTTGGATGTTTCCTTTTAAACAATACAAGTTGCCTGGAAGTCCTGCTGATCTTTGGCTGCAGTAGTAGGTGGATAACGCACCAGAAACAAGCATGCAGCTAATCCAGTCTGACTTCAGTCAGAGCACCTGATCTGCATGCTTGTTCGAGGCTGTGGCTCGAAGTATTAGAGACACAGGATCAGCAGGAGAGCCAGGCAACTGGTATTATTTTAAAAGGAAAAATCCATATCCTTCCCAGTTTAGGTTCCCTTTAAGTGTGTGTGTGTGTGTGTGTGTGTGTGTGTGTGTGTGTGTGTCGGGGGGGGGGGGGTGGTAGGGGGGCGGGGTTTGAAAATAAAAACACACCTGGGGCTTCTATCAGCCACCTGTAGCAGTAATGTCCCACGCCATCGTTCTCCGCCGCTGGCACCAGGCAATTATTCGTCTAACAAGACTAATGCGCACTCCCGCTCGTGTCATCGGAAGCTTACTGCGCAGTACGAAGTTTTCTTGTACTGCGCCTGTGCAGTAAGCTTCCGATGACATGTGCGGGAGCGAGCAGGCTTGCGGCCACGCAGCCGAAGTAGGATGGTATGCCGCACTAGACCAGTGGCGGAGAACGACAGATCGGAGGAGGATGGCGTGGGACATTACTGCTACAGAGAGCTGATAGAAGTCCCAGGTAAGTGTCTGTTTTTATCTTCTACAGAACCCCTTTAAGGTCTACTTTAACCACTCTGGGACCATCTAATGCAGGATGGCGGCCGCGGAGCAGCTCTCTTGTTCCTCAGCCGGCATGGCCTGATCTCGCGAGGAGCGAGACTTGCAGGGAATGCACGCTCGCTCGAGCACGCGTTCCCTGCAGTAAATAAAGGGCTGTCGCGATCAGCTTTTTTTTATTCCGCGTGTACAGTGCTGCGATCTAGCGCCCAGCCCTGTCACTTCACTGTTGCTCACAATCTAATCCCTATCATAGGCTGATGCCTATGTATGTGTAGTGTATTTATTGCAGTCTAGGGCTAATTTAGGGGGAGAATAAAAATGGTGTTAAAAAAAAAAAAATTCTTAAAAAAAAAACCCTAAAGATCACAGCAGCAATCGGAGACCACCAAGAGAAAGCTCTATTAGTGGAAAAAAAGGAGGTAAAATTAATTAGGGTGTTAAGTTGTAGGACCGAGCGGTGATCCATTGAAGCTGTGAAGTGCTGAATTGTAAAATATTGGCCTAGTCCTCAAGTGGTTAATAATATTCTTAGGCACCATTTTTTATTCATTCAACAGTGGCAATCTTTCTTGATCGTTTTGGGTAATGTTTTAACCTCTGTAATAGTTTATACGGCACCAACTTCTAGCATGCTGTGTAAAGTTGTATCTGATCATATACATGGTTACCACAACAAACGTCAATTGTAGTTCTAACAAAACCTACAGTTGCAGCAAACCGTAGGCGAGAGATTTTTGAATTTTCTAACTCACAATCTAGAAGTGTAGGGGAGAATAGAATGATTTAAAGTAGTGGGGCAACTGTATATCCGATGACCGCAAGTTCCATTTTATTCATCTCCCTAGAGCAAGGTAAATGGGGAATGATGAACTTTGGGGGGGGGGGGGGGGGGGGAGAGGCAGGCATCTTGGGGCAGCTAATCAATAATGCAACGTTGTGTAATCTTGCTAGATCTGCTCTAGAGTGCAGTTAGATTGCATTATTTGGTGTCTCTATCATATTTAGCCAGTCAGCTGATCTCCCCCCTGCCCTGAGAAAGAGATTAACCGCTTCCCTACTGAGGGGTTTTTTCCCCTTGTGTACCAGAGTAATTTTCACCTTTCAGCGCTCCTTCCATTCATTCGCCTATAACTTTATTACTACTTATTACAACAAAACAATTTAGATCTTGGTTTTTTTCGCCACCAATTAGGCTAAGAATTATTTTATTCTAAATACATTTTTTTCTTTTTCCCGTTAAATTGCATTTTTTCCCGGCCATTATAGTTTTAATGTTTTGTACATGCTACCGTAATTAAAACCCACATCTTTTATTTGCCCATTTGTCCCGGTTATTGCAATGTTTAAAATATTTCCCTAGTACAATGTATGGCGCCTATATTTTATTTGGAAATAAAGGTGTTTTTGTTTTTTTTGTCCATCACTAATTACTGTTATTTTTTTAATATGTATGGGCTTGCAATATACCCTCTTGATATGCAGTACATATTAAAAATGTTCAGTCCCTAAGGTAACTTCAATTGTCAATTTTTTTTTATTTATTTTTTTGCATAAAAAGTGTGTGTGGCGCTGTGTGTGTGTGGCTGTGTGTGTGTGGCTGTGTGTGTGTGTTTTAAAGGAGTTAATTTTAAATGTAAGCGTGTATTTTTACGATTTGTGTACTGTTTGGCCACAAGATGTCCTTTCGCATTATTTCCTGTTAGCAAACTAGAAGTACGCGAACAGTAAGTAATGCGTGGACGTGTTACTTCATAAAGTTGCAATGATTGTGGCATCTCATTGACTTAGATTAATGATTGGGAACTGTGGTCCCATTCATTCATCTCCCCTCTAAGGATCGGCGGCAAGAACGTCTGCAAGAGTGAGTGGCAGCCGTCGGATTGAACTGACGATTATCTGCGTCCCTGGGCAGGAACTGAGTCCTGCAGGACATAGATAATCCGCCACACACCACATTAGTGGTTAAGGTGGACTGGCAGCAACAAAACTTTATACATTCGGAACCAGGAACTTGTACAGGAAGACCTGGTTTCAGAAGGGAAACGTCCTCTCTGCTGTAAGATTGGCCACAGCATGATAACCTTCATGGACAAAAAAAAATCTTCATTACAATTTAATATGACAGTTCACCATATGCCTCTCACTTCATGTTCCCTTGAAGCATACAACATATTTATTTTATGTTTTATTTACAGGCAACTTCACAATGCCGTAGATGACGAAAATGAATTTAAATATAAAAGTGGACAATGGTTTTATGACGCAAAGTCCAGACGTCACAGAGATAAAGTCCATGGAGCTGATCTCGTCAGAGCGTCCATTAGGAAACGGAAGAAGCCGCAGACACTAGGTACAACATTACAAAATGCTACCGTCGCCTGTGCATTCATTTTGGTGGTTTTAGTTTTTGTGTTTTTTTAGTTTGTTTTCCCCTGATGCTTGCTTGTATGCTTTGCATGGGCGGTGATGGTGCAAACGTGCGCACAGATTTAGAATGTCCCTTGCGGTCTGATGTGAAGCTCCGCCTCCCTGTTGTAGAATCTAGTTTTTATAGAAACTTAAGCCTGCAGTTAGGGCCCTTTTCCACTAGCAATCAGTTGCTAAATGCTAGCGATTGCGCCTTGTCACTTTTTTTTTTTTTTTTAACGCGATCACAATTTTGCATATTCAACGCACTTGCATTGAAAAATCACTGTAAAAATCGCTCTTTTGTAAAAATGGAATTGTGGTAGTGGAAAATGCCCAACGCGATTCCTATGTAAAAGTGGCAGCCTTAGCGATTCAAAAATCGATAGCGATTTTGCGATTCGGCATCGCATTCGCTGTAAGTGGCTTTTTGCAGATCGATAGCGATTATTTATTTATTTTTATTGCTAAGGTTGCTACTTTATCATAGGAATCATGAAAAGTGTTTTCCACTCTAGTGATTCGATTCGCAAATCGCAATTGCTTTCTGTAGAGATTTTAAGAGTAATAATGCAAAGTGAATGAAAAATCGCAATCTCATAGCAAAAAAAAATAAATAAAAAATTGCAGTCGCTGGTGTTTGTGGTTTGCGATTGTTAGTGGAAAAGAGCCTTTTAGACTTTATAGAACGGTAAAAAAAAGTGAGATATGAGATAACACAGAATGGAACAGGAACCATAAGAACACAATTATGTAGGACTGTAGAGTAACAGGTATTGCTGTAGTGCCACCTACTGTTCACTTTAGTACATTTCCTCCAGCGTAAGTTCGGTAAGCATCACCATTTACATTTCTGTAATCCCTAGGCTTGTTATACATTATTATGCTAATTTTCAGCTTTCTTTGAAGTAATGCCCTCCTTTTTAAAGTAAAATGTTTCATTGTATTTGGGGTTAATAAACCCTGGCTGTATTTTGACAGGTTTAGAAAAGTACCAGCCATATTATGGTATGGTGAGAAGATGGAAATTTAAAAATGGTATTGGTAAAATAAAATTTCTTTATCTCCATCCATCCATTAATAAAAACTATCAGAGGGCTGGTGCACACCGAGCGGCTTTATCAGCGTTTCTGCAGCCACTTGCGGCTGCGGATCCGCTTGGTCAATGTATCTCAATGGGGTGGTTCACACCAGAGCGGGAGGCGTTTTGCAGAAACGAATCCTCCCGGGGTGAGGCATTTTTTGGATTGCGGATGCGTTTCTGCCTCAATGTTAAGTATAGGAAAAACGCAAACCGCTCTGAAAAACGACTGTTCAGAGCGGTTTGCCAGGCGGTTTTGTTACAGTAAAGCTGTTACTGAACAGCTTTTGTAACAATATATGAAATCTACTACACCAAAACCGCTACACAAAACCGCAAAACGCTAGCTGAATCGCTACAGAAAAATAAGAAAAAGCGTTTCAAAATCTGCTAGCATTTTGCGGATCTGCTCGCGGGTTTTGGTGTGCACCAGGCCATAGAAAATTGTCCTTCTTTCAAGTACACCTGAACTTCGAGAGATCTGGAGGCTGCCATATTTATTTCCTTTTAAACAATGCCAGTTGCCTGGCAATCCTGCTGATCTTTGGCTGCAGTAGGCCCATACCTACCTCTCGATTATTTTTGTGATTCTTCTGACGACCGGTGTTTTTGCGCTTGAATCACACACAGTCGCATGTGTGTGCGCACCTTTAGGCTGAAAGTAAGAGAGGGAGAAGATCAGCAGGACAGCTGGGCAATGTATATTGTTAAAAGGAAATGTCAGCCTCCATATCTCACTTCAGGTGTCCTTTAAGAAAGAATCCCCATCGCCTAAATAACGTTTAATCACACTACTACCTAAAACTCTGCAGTACAGGGGCTGAATAATAATCTACCAGCAAAGCACAGATTTCCAAATGACACAATCAACACATTATTCAATCCCTGTGAAATGGTAATGCTGTCCTATTCAGTGGTAGTGTGCAAAGAAATAAATGGCTAATAACACACAGCTCTGTGCAAGCTGTAAAGTATATAATTGGTGTAAATAACATAGTGACGTGATTCTGAACTTTGCAAAGTGCTGTGGGAGGTGTCCATTATATATAAAAACCTAATACTAAAAATAGCCAATACAGAGCAGATTCAGCATTGCTCGAATTGTTTAGAGTCTTATGCATCAGCTATTAATCCAGCTCGGCTATTACTATAGCAGGATACATTGGAGGATTGCTGAGTAAGATCAGCAATCCAAAAGTTGCTGAATGACACTGTAGTCCATTCTATTAGCATGAATTCACGTTTTATACATCTTTTACAGGAATTGAATAATTTGTTGATCTAGTCACTACAAATTCAGTGTGCACTTAGTTGATCATTCCAAGTACTGAAGACAATTGGAGAGTTCGTAGGGTTAGACACCAGTGAGGGGGTCCTTGGGGTTGGGCACCACCTGGAGGTTCCTTGGGGTTGGGCACCACCTGGAGGTTCCTTGGGGTTGGGCACCACCTGGAGGGTCCTTGGGGTTGGGCACCACCTGGAGGGTCCTTGGGGTTGGGCACCACCTGGAGGGAGGGTCCTTGGGGAGGGCTGTTGAGAATAGGTTTAGGTTGCAGCATAGTAAAATATCTGTAAATATTACTAATATTGTACTATGGAAATGAAGTAGTAGAATATGGGTAACAATATTCTACTAGTGGCTCTCAGACGCCCTTTTTACCACGCTCCTTTATTACATGTATGCGTTGGTAGGTTAGTGCTAATATGTTCTTCACTTGTAAACCTGTCTCGCCATCTTCAGTTCAGCAGGACGAGGCCTTCTCTTACTGAATCCCTCCATCCTCTTTGTGAAGGAACTCCGGGCCACAAAAAGTAGTCGACTCTCGCCTCTAAACTTCTATTAGTGATTTGTGGATGTCATTCTCGATCATTTCCCTAACGTGCATTATACAATGATTAGGAAAGTGGGTTGAGTTTGTCTAATCAAAGCCTCTAGCTGCTGGTGAATTCATCAGCTCTTTGATCAGCTGTCTGCTTGCTTTGATTGGCTCAAGTTCTTTCCATCATAAAATCTGCATGTTAGAACAACTGTTTAATTTTTTACCACGGAGATGAAAGGCAGTATGACTCCTGAAAGGAGAACATTACTGGGGGTGGTAAACGCGATGTCAAGAAATTGAAGTTTATGCAGCTGGAAAATTAGCCAATCAAATCTCACAGCATTTTCTTGGTCTGTTTTCAAGCTGTATAAATTACCATAAAAATGTACATCAACTCAGAATTCTTTGAAACCCGTTGACCATCCCTAAAGCTGACAAGTGGAGGTTTTTAGAAGTCGGATCCTCACATCGGCTCTTTAGAGAAATAGTCTGCACGGCAGCTTGGAATGTGGAATGGCTCCTGCCGTAGAAAGTAGATGCTTTTTCCCCTCCCCCATCAGATGGTCTGTGGAGAAACCGAGATTAACGGAATCTTTTTGTGTTTTAGCCGAGCTAAGTGAGAGCAATAAGGACTATTCAAAGCGACGCTGGGTAAACAGTGTCAACCAAGACATTTTTATTCCTCCAGAGTTGAGTGGTGTCATTATGGAAGCACCCGATGAAGCGGAAGAAGACATAGCATTAAAAAAAGAGGCGGGCACTGAGAGGTGAGCTGTTTTTTATTTAATTTTTGTTTTCTTATTTCAAGACAAATAGGAGGAAAATGCAGTTTAGCCTATTTTAAAGAAAATTCAACTTTTGTCTATTTCAACTATATCTGATCTTTACTTTGTCTCTGTTCCGGTTTCAAATCTGTGTAAACTTCCTGCTTGTAGAGTGTCAGCAAGACCACAGGCAGGACATGGGGATATTTCAGGAAAGTGGGAAGGTGCCTAAAAAATTCTTGGGTGCTGGGCAATGGCGATCTTCACTAAGGGCTCGTTTCCACTATAGCGAATCCGCATGCGTTGTCCGCATGCGGATTCGCACAGCGAATACAAGTGGATGGGCCTGTTTCCACTTGTGCGTTGTGTGGAGCATTTTTGTGTGCGGGGAAAATCTGCACGGCAGAGCCGTCAGAATTAGCTCCCCGCACACCGCTAAGCGAATCGCGTACAATGTATCTAATAGGGAAATCGCATGCGGTTTTGGCATGTTTTTCCCCGCGATTTCGCATGCGATTTCGCATAGGAGGTAATGTTCATTTACACAGGCAGTGACATGGTTAAAATCGCCCACCTACTACCCTATGCGAAGCCGCTTGCGAAATCGCGGGAAAAAACTCATGCAAAATCGCACCCGCATGCGATTTCGTCTGCTGTGATTTCCCGGCGATACCGCACAAGTGGAAATGCAGCCTAAACCATCTCTGAACACTTCCTGAGCCAAAATTTACCCCCAGCACTCTGCTATTCTATTGCTGATGAGCACCCATAGCCCATCAGGCACCTGCTGTAGCAGAATCCCAGAACCCAAACTAACCCCAGACTCTCTGCTATACTATAGCCAAGAGCCCAGTCCAAATCGCCAAAACGCCACAACTAGATCAACCATTGGGGATAAAAGCGCTGCTCAAGACTTCTCTCCCCCTTAAACCACCCCCCCCAACCTGGATTACTGCTAATTGTGCAAATTACACATGCATGCCCGCATATTGCATTGTGGCCTATGCAAAAAAATGTTATCTGTTCTGGAGAAAAAAGTTAGTTTGTTGATAATCAGGCTTCAAGTTCAACAACAAAAAAAAAAATTGTAACACATCCAAGGTTTAGGTGCCCTTTCAGACTGTTTAGTGCTGTTGGAAGACGAGTAGCAGGCTTTGTACTAGTTGGAGTAACCTGATTACTATTATAAGGTGCTCTCTTAACAAGCACACCAGTTAATATTGTTTCACTATGCACATAAATGAAACTATTTTATGGGAATCCAATATACGGCCGATTCGATCAGTGATCGAATCGGCTGTGAAATCGCCGTGCACACCGCTGACAGAACGATCAATTTCCGTCCGAAATCTATTGTTCCCGTCGAACCGTCCGTCCGGAAGAATTTTCTCGATCGCTGGCGGGAGTGCGTCGATAGCGGCGTTTGAATGCCTGACGACCGACGCAATACAGCGGGTATACATTACCTGTTCCGGCCGGCGCTGGTCCCCGCTGTCTTCTTTCCGTGCTGCAGCTACATAGAACTGCCTGTCCTGGCAGGAAGTTTAAACAGTAGAGGGCCCTCTACTGTTTAAACTTCCCCTGGACAGGAAGTTCAGCAGCTGCAGGAACGGTCTGGAGCCTGGAGCGCAGAAGAAGACATTGGGGACCAGGGGACTCGCGCCGGCCGGAACAGGTAATGTATGGGGGGGGGGGGGGCGGCAGCTCCACAGATTGTGATCGGTTTCAGGCTGAAATCTATTCACAATCTGTTTGCAGTAAAGGTGGCCATACGATCCCTCTCTGATCAGATTCGATCAGAGAGGCATCGATCTGTTGGTCGAATCTGATGGCAAATCGACCAGTGTATGGCCACCTTAAGGGTTTTCGGTTAGGGTATTTTCTGTATAGTACTGGTAGAGACTGGTCATTATCTCTGGTGCAATGTCTTCTGGTTATCTCCTGCTGAGTAGAACAATGCCTAATTGCTCGGCAGATAATGGCTAGATAGCTAATTTCCAACATGTTGGAAATTATCTATCTGGCTGCTGGGCATACATGGTTCATTCATTGTTTCCACTCGATTCTCTGCTCGATCGATTTTGCCGCTCAATTTGCTTATCTTCTGTTTGTTTTTCTTATCTTTTTTTCCATTCACTTCAATGACCAATTGAGCGGCAAAATAATCAAACGGCAGTCGGATATGTCGGAGATTATCTAAAGAACCATCTAGCTGCTGCAAAAACGGACAGTGTATTCCCAGCATTACAGAAAATTGTGTGGTGTGTACCTACCATAAAGTCAGATGATGATCAGGCTGCAGGTTGGTCCATGTGTACTTAGCTTTAGGGTTATCAATCTGAACTGATCATTTTGATATCGAATCCTACTACAACATGCAGTTTAAGGGGCTTTAAAATAAACTCGTGCAGTGCTGTGGAGTTGGAGTCGGGGCAATTTTGGGTACCCAGAGTCTGAGTCGGTGGTTTCATAAATTGAGTCGAGAGTCGGAAGATTTTTGTACCAAATACACACTGGTAAGTATTAGACTGAGTCAGAGTCGAGGAGTCTGAGCCATTTTCAGTAGCTGAAGTTGGAGTCGGTAATTTCACAAACGGAGTTGGAGTCTAATGATTTTTGTACCGACTCCACAGCCCTGTACGTGTTTGTGTGTGTGTGTGAGAGAGAGATCACTTTTTGGTAAGGAGTTTCATGAATATACAGTGCTGGACTTCTTTCTTAGAAAACCCAGCCCACTAAAGGAGCCCCATAAACTGGTCGATTTCAGCCATCGATCAATTCTATGTAATCGATCAAATATCAATTCTATCAAATCGATCGATTTGCATCCGATTTCGATCTATTTGATCTGTCTGGCAGGATGGAAGATCTAGGTTGATCTGTTGCTGGCAGCACATCGATGGCCTATAGAGTTACATTGGATCTAATGATGCAGTAATGCCTTTATGCTGGGAATACACCATGATTTTTTTTTTCCAGCAGATAGATGGTTCGATAGAGAATTTCCAACGTGTCCGATCTTATTTTCAATCGTTTTTGTGATCGATTTCTCATAGAAGTGAATGGAAATCGATTGGAAAATCGATCGAAAATAAGATCGGACCGTAAATCGACTCAAAAATCTCATCATGTATTCCCAGCATTCGAGCGATTTTCAATCATTTCATTCTGAAATCTATTGGAAATCTGTTCCTAGTGTGTGGCACACATCAGATAGATTCCCGTCAGATTCAACCAGACGGGCATTTGACAGAAATCTATCTGATGGTCGAATCTGCTGCAAATCTCTAAGTGTATAGCCACCTTTTAGCAACAGTGACCTAGCTACTACCTACTGGCCCCAGTGTGAGTTTTTTACATTGGGCCGCCTAAAGTAATTTATACATACATTGAGACCCAGCACCGGCCAAGGAAGCTACAGAATCAAGTGGGGGGAGGGGAGCAGTTTATTAGGGCCCTAAGTGATTATCACTATTCTAATCACATACAGAGGTGATCCATCATCAGCATAGCATCAAAGTAGAGATAATACAGCGGTTGAAGGAAGGTCTCTGTTGGGCCCTTTTAGTTTAGAGGCCCCAGTGCAGCAGAAACCCCTGTGTTTACTATTGCTGCTCAACTGTTTTGCAGTGCAAAAGCCATACCGGGGCAGTCTGTGGTGCGTTTGCAGAAGTATATTTTAAAACCCGCAATGTTTGTGTGCATGTAAAACCATTCTGGTTTCTCCTTCAGTTCTAACAAGGTGAACGACACTACTTCTCCTGAGAAAGGACCAGACACCTTGAAGAATGGAGCAGTGCCCTCTTCCAAGGTAATTGCTTTGTAACTGCAGATTAACTGCTCCGACTGTGCTTAAAGGACAGCTGCAGCGAGAATATGGAGGCTGCCATATGTATTTCCTTTTAAGCAATACCAGTTGCCTGGCTGTCCTGCTGATCCTCTGTCTCTAATACTTCTAGCCATAGACTCTGAACAAGCATGCAGATCAGATGTTTCTGACATTGTCAGATCTGACCAGATTATCTGGCTGCAGTGGTGTCTGAATCACACCAGAAACAAGCATGCAGATCTGGTCAGATCTGACAATGTCAGAGCACCTGATCGGCATGCTTGTTCAGGGTCTATGGCTAAAAGTATTAGAGGCAGAGGATCAGCAGGATAGCCAGGCAACTAGTATTGCCTAACGAGGCGCTCCAGTGAAAATAATAAAGTACTTCAGTTTTACAATAATTATGTATAAATGATTTAGTCAGTGTTTGCCCATTGTAAAAGCTTTCCTCTCCATGATTTAAATTCTGACATTTATCACATGGTGACATTTTTACTGCTGGCAGGTGATGTCAGTGAAAGGTGATGCTGCTTGCTTTTTTGGCAATTGAAAACAGCTGTAAACAGTAAAACCGCTGTTATTTCCCACAGTGCAATGGGGTTCACAGACTGGAAACTGTCAGGACCATGGTCCTGACATCACACTGTGGGAGGGGTTTCACTACAATATCAGCCATACAGAGCCCCCTGATGGTCCGTTTGAGAAAAGGAATAGATTTCTCATGTAAAAGGGGGTATCCGCTACTGATTGGGATGAAGTTCAATTCTTGGTCACTGTTTCTCTTTAAAAGGAAATAAATATGACACCCTCCATATACTTCTCACTTGAGTCGTCCTGTAAGAAGCTGCTGGATCAATCACTTATCGCTGCTCCACTGGTTTTATGTAATTGGAAGGCCAGCAGATGATCTCTCCTCCAGGGTTCTTTGCCCGATAAGTCAAAGATGGTAGATGGAGGCCCTGTGTAATATATAGCATGTGGGCGGAGCTCTAAACATGTCAGAGCTCACTGCAAACAAAAAACGATCACATATACATACGAATGAAATTTCACCATGTGCAAACTGGCAGTAATTTTTTTTTTTTTTTACTTTTTTCTTCCTGTCCTTTTAGCAAAGACTGAACCCGTTCAATACTGAAGGCTTGAAAGACGAGACAGACTACAAGAATGAACCCCCGAGTCTGACTCCTGAAATTGAAGCCACCAAACCTCCAAAATCTAAATCTGGTAAGAAAACGTTATATACTGTACATCTGCTGAGTGAGCTCTGCTTTTGATCTGCTGCACTGCAACTACTCAGCGTACTCAGGTTATGCTTAAATGCGGGGTTTTTTGTTTTTGTTTTTTTATTTAATAATTTGCTTGTCATTTATGGCTGCACTCTACGGATATGACTGTTGTCAGCACAGAGCAGACTTCTGAGGTTGCACAGTTCTCTCTGCTGCTTCCTGCATGCCAGCCTCGGAGTACTTCCACTTACGCTAGTGTTTTAAATTTGTCTCGCACAGCAGCCGATCGGATTCAGACTTGCACTTGAGACAGCAACTGTAGACTAATTTCCAGACTGGTTTCTTATAGGTGGGTGGCCAGACAATAGGCTACCGGGATTAAGTAGCCGGGTTACCCAAATACCAGAATTTGTCCCCGGGTGCATAAATCGGTCCCATGTCAGTATATTGGTCCCCTAGGTAGTGAGATGTCCCCCAGTAAAGTAGCCCTCTCCCCCAGTATAGGTGGTGACTGGTGTCCCCCCAGTATGATTAGCCCCCCAGTATAGTTCGAGAGGTGTCTCCCAGTATAAGTAGCACCTTAGTGTAGGTGGTGAGGTGTCTCCTTCACCCCCCCCCCATATAAGCCCACCCAGTATAGGTGGTAAGAGGTGTCTTCCCCCCCCCCCCCCCCCCCCCTTCACAATAAAGGTAATGAGGTGTCCTCCAAGTATCCGGTAGGTACTGAGACCTCCCTCAGTATGGCAGTGCAGGATGAGGTGGCACCCATGGTATGAGCCATCTATATACGCCACTTGGCTTTGCCACCCTTGGGTAGTGCCTGTTAAGGCTGAGCAGGATTTGCCGATGCCCCAATAACACCAGCTCATCACGGTAACCAGATGGGGTGAGCTGTGGATGGTTCCATATTACTCCCAGTACTTTGGACTGAGGTCAACCGCTTGGTTTTGCTTTAGTTTTTTAGCACACAGTTCATTACTTTAACAAATGTACCCTGTGGGAACGTGGGGAGACGGCTATAAAAACTTTGACAAAACACTTGCTTCCTCATACTACTAAAAGAATTTGCTGCCGCCTTGCACTTTTTTTTTTTTTTTTTGTCACTCCCAGGAATTGGAGGAATTGGAGCGAAAAGGGCAAAAAATAAATCAATATGTTGCAAAGTGTGAATTTTAAAAATGATAGAGAGATCAAGAAATGATTGAGTCACCATGTAATTTGTTCATATTGTTTTGATCCACATGCCATCAACTTTACTACTGGCAGACATGAAAACTAGAGAGCACCAACTGCCATTATCTATAACCACACTTTTTTTTTTTTTATTTGAGCTCCCCCCACTTTAGAACCCTCTGCATGGCCCAACACCAGGTCTGCATGCAATCGCTTGCCCAAAATTATGACATATGGTTTCAGTTGAGCACATATGTACATAGATTTAAGTAAGAAGTGGACCTGTCTGAGATCACACCTCACACAAATCAATGGGCTACATGTCTGCATTACAAAGTCACACGATTATTTTGTTGTCAAATAATCCGTTAAGTGTATTAAAGTATTGCTTTATTTTTAAGTGTAAAAAATCAGCTTTGCTTCGTGGTTCAAAGTCTCTTGCATTTTGTGCTTTTAATATGTTAACAGTGTAGTCACTTGATTGACTGTATTTGCAGCCTGCTTTTATACCGGAGACTTATTACGATATGCATGGTAATAATACAACTACTGAGGACGGATTTTATCATTCAAAATTAAATCCACCTGAACTACTCGCATCACTTTGTTCTGCGATCTTCATCTTACTAAAGAGACTAACCTGCTGAATGGCACACTGGGCCTTATGCTATTACTTAACACTGGCGATTCCTAAAACCAGTCACCTGATCCAATTGCACTTGGCACCTGGTCGGGTGTTAAACTCACTTGGGTGAATTTGTCGCCTAGAGAGTTCTTTACACCTTTACAATACAATCAGGAGCTGGCGCATGCGACGTAATACTTTATTGGTTCCATAAAAAAGCAAATGGTTAACGTTTCAGAGCCATGTAGGGCCCCTTTATCAAGGCAGAATTTGCAAACGGGCAACAATCTTTCAACCACTTTTTGCAAAGTCTCTTGTGAGAGAGGTGGGGGGCAGGCTCCTCTATACACTCGGGCTGGGGGATGTGTGTTCAGCTAACGTCCGCAAAAGCGGCTGACAGATTGTTGCCTGTTTGCAAATTCTGCCTTGATAAAGGGGCCCTACGTGGCTCCGAAACATTGGCCATTTGCTTTTTTATAGTACCAGTAAAGTATTACTTCGCATGTGCCAGCTCCTGATTGTATAGTACGTGGAGGGTGTCCTCCTTCTCACCCTACTGATGCTCTCCCTTTCAGAAATACTGGGTTTGATCCATTGAGTGCGAAGACCTTTCCTCTATTCAGTTCTTTACACCTTATCCTATTCCCCTTTTTCGTGCTACAAGCTATGCTCCCAATCACACATGCGCGTAGGGTTAGACCTGCTAAGGAACAAGACTAAAGTTCATGGCGCACATCTTCCGTCACAGTATCACATCATGTGGGAATTTCTTTTGCTAAGGAGACTCTCAGAGCTCCCCACCGGGCTACCACCACTTATTGCTACCCACCACTCCTTTGCTGCTACCACCACCACAGTCCCCGTTGTGTACCTTTAGTCCTGCTGCTACTTTCCTCCCAGCGCCGGCAGCTTGGCAAACATACTGCACCAGAACTCCGTCACTCTTTGAGCCCCAGCAAAGCATCTTTGAAGCTCCTGTCAGTGGCCCCCATTGGACCACGATCTGAAGCTGGCAATTTTGAATTGCTGGTAATCCTCATGCGATGGCCAGGGTATAAGCAGCTTCCATATTATGAGCTACTTATCACTAGGATATAGCCACTTTTTGCTGTAGGCAATCAAGCTTTATTCTGATTAAACGAGCGGAGAAGTTTTACCTAAAGTTCCCATAGGCAGGGGGTGATTGGATAGATCCACTTATTGAATATAGGTTTTTTTCATCCAGATGATAGGAGGGTCACAACACTAGGGACCATAGAGTAATGCAGTAGCTTGTTCATGCTGCAAGTTGCCATCAAAAGTCCAAGTAATATTGTACACTATTGCATAGAAAATTGAAATGCACTTTTTTTTATACACCCTCAACCCTACCCCGTAAAAAATCAATTACATAATTTAAAAAATACATAATTACCTTAGGGACTTTTTAATATGTCATGAGGGTATATTACTGTTTTTGCTTAAAGGCTTGTAATTCTTGTTATAGTGTGCAAAAAAAGTACACCTTTATTTCTAAATAAAATGTTATCGCCATAAACCATGGCCATGTACTAGTGAGAGATTTTAACATTGTATTAACTGGGACAAATGGGCAATTAAAATGTGGGTTTTATCTACAATAGCACATTTTTATTTTTAAACTATAATGGCTGAGAAATCATTTTTTTTCTTCTTCCCTGTAAAATGCATATAAAATTTAATTCTTAGCAAAAAGTTCTGCCCAAAGAACGCCTAGTTTGTCCCACAAAAGATAATATATATATATAGATCATTTCAGTGTGATAAGTAGCGATGGTTATTGGCAAATGAATGGGAGGAGCGTGATGTGAAAATTGTTCTGGTTTTGAAGGGAAAAAAAACTGTGGTTTGGAAGTGGTTAAGCAAGACAAGTCTGGGCTCATTTCCTACTAAAATGTTACACACTTTAAATGTATCAGTTTTAGAGTGTGTGTGTGGTCACCTTTGCTGTTTTTATTTGGGAGTAAACCTAAGTTCCCAAAGACAACACCATGGGGAAATCCTAAAATCATAATTTATAAAAAAAAAAAATGCATACAAACTGTGTAGATGATGTCCTGGCCCAGTTTTGACCCAGGGACCCCAGAGCTGTAAGGTGAGTCCTATCCACTGTACCAACAGCACAATGAAATTTACATACGGAGAGATTTTGGATAGTAATACAAGTCATACATTTTAATGATTTTTATTTTATATATCCTAAATTGTATGTATGATGATAGCATGTGAGATATCGCAAGCAATGTAATACCTGACATGAACAGCTGTGCTTTACGCTGTATTCACAAAGCCTTGCTCTGTCTGCATCATACAAGCTTCATGTTTTCTTCTCTCTATTTCTTCTTTAAAAAAAAAAATTGTGATCAACTTGTGCAACTGCTTCAAAAAACATAAATAAAGAAATTGCAAAAGAAATTAAGGCTGCCTCTTTAATTTTTTTTAGATCACCTCCTTCCTTTCCTCTTTCTTTTATCAATGCATTGCTGTTGAGTTATGCATGCAGCCTTTTGTTTCATTCTTGCCCTTATTTGCGTGTCTTTTTCAGACATCATGTCGTCCTTAGCTAAATATGGTGTGAGATTACCATACGCAGCAGACCTACCCAAAGGCCCTCAGGTTTCATCGAAGGCTAAAGATGATGACCATGCACAAAATCAGGCTGTGCCGCCTCCAGTACCGAAACCAAGGACTTTACGAATGAATGGTCAACAAGATGCATCCAACTCTTCTCTGAAGAGTGAGGACTCTTTCAATGGTATGCACAAACCTCGAGGGATTTTAAAACGTAGGTCAAGTTCCAGCTCCACAGATTCTGAAAGCATAAGGATAGCACAGACTCTCGAGGCAAACAAAATAGTTTTACCCGGCTCACCTATCCTTGAGGCTGGGCAGAACAACTTTTTCGATGAACAAGACTCAACCTCTGATAACTCTTCTGACAGACTAAAGCAAGTAAGATTTTCCGAGAAGGTACATCAGAGGCCTCCAACCCCAACCCCAGACGCATACAGCGTCAGAGAAATTGGTGAATATGGAATTTTGGATCCAGGTTTGTTACTCAGTGACCTAGACAGTGGATTTGATGACCACCACGGTTCAGAAGACTCTTTTCCAGGGCAATATTCAGATTCTGCTGGGGGTTACAATGATTCAACCAAGGCTCCTCAACAAAATGCAACTTCTAAAAGTCAGGGGGTTTCTTTAGCTGTGCAACCTCAATCTTTGGAGGTTGAAAGGAATCAAGTCAACTTAGAAGAAGAAAAAAGCCAAAAGAATAACAAATTGATAAAGCCGGAAACCAATAGTGACATAAGCCTAGAACTTCCAGATAGCCATTCTACTGGTAAGAGGTTCATTGAGAATGTACATGCAACACCACATTACCAGCAAACACTTGTGCGTGCATACATTGCCCAGAATGCATTCTGTGGTGGCTCAGTGCTTGACCTCTGTGAGAACCATCAGCTGTTCAATAATACTTTACATTGTTTGCATTGTCAGTCTTGATCTCAATTGCCTTTCTTGACTACACAACCTAAAAATTGTAATTGATGAAATTGATGAAGGCTATGCAACATGGTTGCAATTGTTCAGTCTTTTGAAACTTAAATTTATACTAAAATGAATTTGGCACTTTTCAGAATTTTTTTGTTTTAAGTAGTCTGCTGTTTTTTGTGCATTGTACAGGTCTGCCTGGAATAGGCGTGGCCAAGAGCAAACGCATTCAGCAGATCTTAATTGGTAGCATGCCAGACACAAGCAATCATGTGACATAGCCAAGGAAAATGAATTGTAAAATACTGAACTGTGTAATCCAACACTCAATTGTAATCTGCCTCTTGAGTCTCTGAAAATTTTATTTTCGCAATCCTTTGTTTATAATCAAGCAAATTACCTATAATGCTGTACGAAATGTTGTAATTAACATATAATGTACACTGTCATAATGATCAAGTGCTTAATTTTTATTTTTTTTTGTATTTAGTCCTTATTTAATTTTTCAAGCTTTCTATATAAGCCTTTTCTGTTCAGGATCAGACCACAGAGGTTTCAGACTCCTTTAGTTTTATTAATATGGGTGAAAAATTTAAGAAAAATATATGCTATGCAAAATTTTAAATGGGGTCAACTCGCAAATGCTTGTTTGCAGTGAGCTCTCACACCCACCCACCTCACCCTTCCTACTTTTTTATGACCATTACTTTGAAAATTGAAGTGGTTATGAGTTGTTCAGCTTTATACATTCTCCATGAGAGCATATTTAGCTGCCTAGTAAACAGATATGTTAAGCAGGGGAGGGATTGAGATTACCACCCCGCCCCCAAGGTATTGAGCTGCTGTAAGGGCAGGGTTTTGCAGGGGAGGATTTAGAAATGACCAACCCACCCCCAAAGAATTAAACTGCTATAACAAATCAGTGCAACTCCAACCTGTAAGTCATAGGTGGAATTTTTCTTTTAAACCATACAATATATATTCAAATTACCTCTTTCTACTTGCGCTGACGTTTAAGACGTGTTGTTGGTTTTTTTCCCCCCTTGTTCTGTAGGTTTGAATGCTCTGTACGCTGCCGTGCGGAAGACTCCACCGGCCACATCTCCTCAGCAAAGTCAAGGTAAAGAAATCTGTTTTTAAGTTGCTTGTGCTAAGAAGTCGATGGCAAGTTAGTGCAGGTGTTAGATTTGACTGTAGCAAATGAGCAGATTGCTGAACTAAGAATCAGAGGCCGGTTAATGGAAGTACAGAAGTTAGTGTACAAGCTGGGATCTGGCCGAGAAAAGCATTAAAGTTAATCTGGGGGAGGGGGACAAGTGGGTGTTAATGTTTTAAACAGGTCCCATTAATGGGAAATGGGGTAGAAATTAGTAGGTGACATAGCTGACTGCATATGAATGTCTCAAAATTCCGAGTCCCGCCCTTCTCCTTCCTGTCACTCAGCAGTGTAGACTTGTCCAGTGCTGAGAAAAACGGGAAGAGGTTGGTGTTAACTTAGTCTTTATTCAGTATGAGTCCAAGACACTGGGGCTCCTGGCTTACACACAATGCATCAGGGATGCCAGCATCTTTACTGTTGGCAAAGAGAATCGCTGTGAGATTGACTCCACTGCGTGTATTAAGATTGAGCTCCCAGACTGCTCTGGGACAGAAGTAGCAGAGTGAGTTTAGAAACCTTGGAAACCCTTGGAAGGCTCACGTTCAGAATTAAGACTATTGCATATGTAGCCAATTTAGATTTTGTCATTTTCTCGGTTGTTCTCACCCATAAAATCTCAATACTCAAATTTCTTTTATTTCCGTGTTATTTTGATAGTTCAGGGCAGGTGTAAATCCATTACTTTTAATTTCCGTATGTAAAGTAGGTGGCGGGATGGGGAGATGTTTGTGCGTACTTATCTGTCCAGTTTTGTGTTTTTTTTGGTTTTTTTTTGTTTGTTTGTTTTTTTGTCAATCTCTTTACGCTAAATTAAGGTGGCGGTTTGGCAAGTGTAGTTTGATTCCTATGCAATTGATGTTAATAATGGTGGTGGTTTATAAGAAAATTATGAATTTGATCCTTATGCAATAGGCATTAAACATGTTATACATACACTTGTCAGCATCTATAGTTTTAAGTCCCTAAGAAATGATATAACCATCTCTACTCCAAACCTACACAGATCTTTCATGCTTTCCAAGGCTCGGGGGTAACAGCAGCCACTACTACCCCCACCATTGCAGTGGTGGGGGCCAAGAGGAGCAGCTTCTGTCGCGAGATGCAGAGCATGGCAGCGGAAGCTTCATGCATTACCTGTCAGGGAACCTAGCGACACAACTCTTGAGTTGTGCCATACAGTGTAGCTTCTTGCAGCTCCTGTCTCATGTCATGTGACGTGCATCTCTGCATGTCATGTGACAGGCGTCAGGGAGCTACAAGTAGTTGCTGTACAGTGTGGCTGTAGAGATTATATCGCTTGCTCTTCTGACAACAGGTACTGTAAGATGCTGCCGCCACGCTCTGCTCGCTCTTGGGGGGCGCAAGTGATTTGCAGGGGGCCTGGTTGACTCAGTTTTGCTGGGGTGCCCACAGGGTTCTAGTTACATTCCTGCTAAGAGTACCAGTGTTTTGTCCCTATATTGGCATTCAGAGATTTATTCAAAAGTGTACGATAGATCACATACTGTACCTGGTCAAAATCTTGGGCATTGTACAAGTTGGTTGTAGTCTTTACAGTGTAATGCTGGGAATACACGGTTTGTACCGGTCGATTGAGCCATTTAGATGGCTCGATTGATAATTTCCGACACGTCCGATCATCCGCCCAATCGATTCCGCGCTCGATACCGCATGGGGGACAATGGAAAAAAGATGAGGAAAACGAGCAGAAGATAAGAGGCTCGCCCGCAGGGTCGGGGGGAATCAATCGGGCGGCATAATCGAGCCGCGGAAACGTACCGTGTATTCCCGGCATAACACTTCATGTGTTATTTTAATGTTTTATGATTATTTTCTGAAACCTGGTTAGCAACACTCCTTTACTTTTGTTTTCTCTGTGAGGTCCCATTCCTCAGATTTTCTGATTCCCTGACTGTAGACTGGCATCAAGTCCCACAGGCAGGAGATGAAGATATTTCTTTTTAATCTAGATGTCACTTAGTTTAAGCACAGATCTTCTTTATTTTGTAGTAGGTTGAAAACACTTGACCAATCTAGTGCCATTACAGCAATCCGTTACCAACAACTTTGTGAGAGGACACAACTCTTGGCAAGTTATTTGTACCTTTTATAGAGGTTAACATTTCACTGCAATCTTGAGTTGAGAGAATGTGTTTTTCATGGGTAAATATCAGAGTACATTGTGCAGTTTTAGTAGCTGCCATCTTGTGGCCTATTGCAGTAATGTCGCACATCTAAATATGAAGTGGGGGCTTTCTGAAGCTGAGGGGGAAGAGAGATGGATAGAATTGTAGAGGACTTTCAAGTACTTTTCAGGCATCCATAAGGTAGCCGAGGGGCAGCATAACACTTCCAGGATTTGGAGAAGTGAGGAATGGACAGGTAAATTTGGGGTGTTTTTTGCCTGAAATTTGCACTTTATGCTAAAGAAGTATTTGAGTGTACAGAGGGAGGAGTAAAGATAGAAGCATGCAGTTACAAGGACTGAGCCTTGAGGTATACACAGAGAGAAGGGGGAGTGATAGAGGTAGATTAACCACTGAAAGATATTTGGAACGAGCAGTTTGATAAATCGAAAGTGATTCATAAATAGAAAGTGAATAAAGCGAGGACTAGAGAGAGAGAATAGTCAAGAGAGGAGGCTGGCCACTTTTTATATTCGTACACTGTGGTAAAAATATAAAAATAGATTTCTTCATTTATGTATTTAGTATGTCGGGATGTTTCTTATTTAATGGATTCTTTATGAATATGACTTTTATATAAGCAAATGTCTCATTCGGAGACTGTATTTTCTTTCCCTGTCATCAGATTTCCAGGAACAGAACATATTTATTGTTTTACGTATTTATATAGCGCCGACATATTATCCAGCGCTGTACAGAGTATATTGTCTTGTGAATAACTGTCCCTCAGAGGGGATCACAATCCAGTCCCTACCATAGTCCTACAGTATGTATGATTGGGGGGGGTGTTACGCGGCGGGTAGCGGCGCATCGGCGGTGAGTGGCGGCGATCGTCATCAACACGCAGCAAGCAAAGAAAGTGCAAAATTGTGAAAATTGGTCCAGCGGGACCTGAGCGGCGCCCTCCGGTGGTTGCCAAGGAGGCACTGGCGTAACAATAGGCCCTGCAGCCCCTGCTCCCAGGGGCCCGCTCTGTGCCGTTTTGTGGGTGCTGGAGAGGAAAGCCTTGGCCACAGTCGGCGTGGAGAGGGGAAGTCCCCCCCCCCCCCCTCACCCCGGGGCTCCCCCCTCTGCGCTCCCCTCCAGCTAGTTACAGTGTGGGCAGCGGGCAGATACATACCTTCTATGCGTTCCACCGCATACTCCTCCCTCTAGCAGCTGACGTGAAACTTCCCCTCTCCCCACCGACTGTGGCCAAAGCTTTCCCCTCATGCTGCCACCCCACCAGCCCCCACAAAACTGCCCCGAGCGGGCCCCAGGGAGGGGGGGCCCGCTCTGAAATTCTGCAGGGGGGCCCGGAGGGCCCTAGTTATGCCCCTGCAAGAAGGTTAATGATCATCTAAGCGTGACCAGCTAGAACAACCTTTGACTTATTACACCAGGATTCCGGCTAGGGTTTCACACCTCTGTGTCACTGGCCAGCAAGGAACTCTCTTGATGAAGTTAATTACACCACCAGGTCTTCTCAGAGAGCATACTTTGCTCTCATGAAAAGAACTCTAACACCTATGAAGACAACAGAGATCCCCAGGCTTGACTGCCTGTTATCCATGGACATAAGATTCTGATCTGGCACGTCCAACGGCAATTGGTGCAGCAAACCGATTGCGTTTCTGGTCTCATGGCTCTTCCGTGACATTGTCCTCCCTGGCAAACAGAGTGTGGACATTTTATTTCCCGGATGCTGGTATGGTGGTTGCATAAAACTTCCATCACTTCTCCTCCACCACTGTACTCAACGATACTGCACCATTGGGTTTCTGGTATCTCTGTTCTGCTTCAGGTGACTGACCCTGGATTTTACCTCAGGATTTACCAAGTACCTGTTAGAGTAAATGCTAGTTGGGTCTATAACTTACAGAGCCAAGGTGCTGGGAAAACGTATGAGTTGGCTATTTTCAAAATTGCCATCCTGTATTGTGCAAAATAAAAAAAAGTACAGAATGTGCAGCACAGAATGAAAACTTTTCATTCCCTCATTCCCCTTACAGTTGCTGAAGAAATCCATTGCCATCCTTTTTATACGATTTTTTTTTTTTATTTTTAAAGTATACTTTTAATACTGGTTAGGGTTTGGGTTCCACATCTCTGTATAGCTGAGCAAGCCTAAACATCCGTCTGGTTTACTGTGCTAGGAGAGAGACAGTGCCCCCCCCCCCCCCTTTTTATTTTTATTTATTTATTTTTTATTTTATTTTATAAAGCAAAGGGAAAAGTTTGAGACAGATTACTCAAGCAGAGGCCAGCACAGACAGTAGCTTGTTCACTATTCGTGGAAGACCAGGCTTGTACTGTATATACCGGGGTCAACATGCCTCTATCTTAAAGCGGACTCACACCAAACATTTTTTTTTTTTTTTTTTTATTAAAAATATTTAGTTGCACCACTCTGACACATACAAAGATAAATAAACACTCCTTCAAGCCTATGATCATTTCAGTGACTGCTTTTCACCCTTCTCTTTGCATAACTAGGATTATACAGGGGGCAGCCATTAGCAATTCCTCCATTGCCGGACACCATCTACTCCACCAGTTTGCCGGGACAGAATCCGGCAATATGAAAGGAAGGGAGTGGTTACTCCAATAAATGTAAATCGTTTTATATTTGTCATCATGCAGCTGAAAAAAGGCTGCTATTATTATAATTTAGAAAATAGATTTTATTTCTGAAATCTTGTATTTTGAATTTGGGTCCACTTTAACATTAGATCCTGATCAGTGATGTCACATACTTCGAGTGTTTTAAACCCTTTGGAAGTTATTTTAAGCATGCTTCGTTATACTTACACTACCACTTTATGAAACGCCAACAGTCATTATGGTAAAGCTGCACACTGTACAGATTTACCACCTGCTTCCATTATTTGGCTGAGGGTCACTTTATGTCCAGAGGTGGGAGACTTGGCTTTGGTAGTATTAGGCACTTGTTTTACTGCAGCATTTTAGTGAGGCTCTTTTCCGTTTCTAGAACTTTAAAAATCAAACCACTAGGTGGAGCTTTTAAAACATGTAGTTAGTATAAACATTTGTTCTGATAGAAAATGTTTCAAAACGACACACATCACATTTTCCCACAAGCTGCTGATCTTGCTTGCAGTTGCATGGCGGTGTGAAAGTGATTCATATATGGAATGTAATGTCTACCTCTGAATTCTGTTTATTTAAAACATTTCTGAAATTTCAAATCTTTCTGAAGCATCTCTTTATTCCAGCAAAACTCAAACAGCCGTAAAGGGATATTAACAACTTTTTCTATACTAAAGTATATCTACAACTATATTCTTAGATCTACTTTCCTGCAGGGGCTCTAGATTACCATGGGAACACTTTAGATAAGGAGAGGCTCTAGACCACCAGGGAGGGAAATCAATACCGGGGTGGGGGGGGGGGTGTTTAAGAGATTACTGGACAACCACAAAAACATATATAAGGGGGAGGGACACCACTATTCCACCACGGAACATCTATAAGGGAGGAGGGGAACTACATGGGAAAACTGAGGGGTGGGGAACTAGACCAGGCAATACAGTAAGGATTGCCACTAACTGGGCGCAGGGTCCACTATATGGGGGAATAGCACAGTGGCCATCAAGAGAGGAACAGTATAGGAACCACTGCAAGGTGCACCAGGATAATTAGTAGAGGGCAGTGTATGTAAAGGCACTCTGATGAGGACACTAAAGGTGGTCTTTAATCGAGAGGACATTTTAAAGGACAACTGTAATGAGCGATATGGAGGCTGCCATATTTCCTTTTAAACAATACCAGTTGCCGGGCAGTCCTGCTGAACTATTTGGCTACAGTAGTGTCTGAATAACACCAGAAACAAGCATGCAGATCATGCGTTTCTGACCTTGTCACATCTGACAAATGATCTGCTGCGTGCTTGTTTCGGGGTCTATAGCTAAAAGTATTAGTGGCAGGATAGCCAGGCAACTGGTATTGTTTAAAAGTAAATGAATATGGCAGCCTTCATATCCCTCCTTACAGTTGTCCTTTAACCACTTAACGACCGCCTAACGCCGATAGGCGTCGGCTTCACAGAGACTGCCTCCGTGAACAGTGTGCGAGTCGCCGATCGCGGCTCGTACGCATAATGTAAACACGCGGGGAAGGAATCCCCGCTGTTTACATCACACGGCGCTGCTGCGCAGCAGCTCCGTGACGTAGATCGGCGATCCCCGGCCTCTGATTGCCCGGGGATCGCCGGCATCTGATAGGCAGAAGCCTATCCTATCAGGCACAGGACGGATATCCGTCCTGCGCCGCTCAGAGGAGAAGGGAGAGGGAGGGAAAGCAGGGGAGCCCGGAAAATGCTGCGGAGGGGGGCTTTGAGGAGCCCCCCCGCAAATCAATAGTAGCCGGTGGCGATCAGACCCCCCCCTGCAGGACATCCACCTAGTGGGGAAAAAAG
The DNA here is from genome assembly GCF_040937935.1 of Hyperolius riggenbachi. Lineage (NCBI taxonomy): Eukaryota > Metazoa > Chordata > Amphibia > Anura > Hyperoliidae > Hyperolius > Hyperolius riggenbachi. Next base: position 48,011,727 of record NC_090647.1, read on the forward strand.
GGGGGTAGTCTGATCGCCCTGCCACATTCTTGATCGGTGCTGCGGGCTGTAGAGCCCAGGCAGCACCGATCATTGCAAAATCCCCTGGTCCTTAAGTGGTTAATGGGGACAACTAAAAGGGAGACGTGCGATAGGCACGTATAATAGAGGCACCATTAGGGAGGGGATGCAATGGAAACCACAACCCATAAAATAAAACTATTAATTACCCACCTTATTAACCTTTTCACCATTAATATTTTTTGGGTTTTTTTTAAAGGTGAAAAAGTGTGCACTATAGGAAAAGTACCACTTTATATTAAAACCCAATATCCCTATATTTTGTCCCAGCAACATATTTGAGTTTTGTAATAAAATTTCCAAAAACATCTGTAGCTTTTATCAAAAACTGAGAAAATGTATTTTTTTTCTTTCTGCCCATTACAATGCATAGCCAATAAAATTGTTCGGATGATAAAAATTGCCACCCAAAGAGCCTAATTTGTCACGAAGTAAAGGTGAAAACTAGGAATGGTCGATGAAAATGCAATTCATTGAGTTTATACAGAATTATGCAAATGTATTTTTCTGCAAATGTTTGCAGCTTGAAAATACACCAGTCGAATACCACCTCTCCATTTCAAAGCTACATACATTTACATACAAATTTGCATATTCTTTGCATCTTCTTGACGATCCCTAGCAAAAGCAAGGTCTAGTTGTGAAGGGTTTAATGTGTGGTCTTTTGGCTGGAGTTCTCTTTTAAGATGAGACAAGTTAAAGGAAAATCCCACTTTTATTAAAAAATGCTATAGACCTAGACCAGTATTTCACTAGGTTTTTTTTTTGGGGGGGGGGGGGTGGTTGTACATTAATGCTAATTGTTCTTCCCCATTGCGGCCATCTGATGATTTCTAAAACTGGCATTAAATTCTTAGAGGACCTGAAGGGTGAGATATATGGAGGTTGACCTATTTGATTTTAAACCATCCACCTTGTCTGGCTGTCCTGCCGTATATGCAAAAAGGCACCAGGAAATAACCACTAGTAGTATATTGGTAAATTTACTGATAGTCTACTATTTTGCAGTGCTAATTTAGATTGTAAAATATTGGTAATGACACCAATGTTTTACTACCCAGCTAAACCTAACCCTATTCTCACACAGAGCCCTCATTACTGATGTCCAACCCCAACCTGCCCCCCTTCAAAGCCTAACCTTGCCTTTTGCTGATGCCTAACGCTAACTGACCTCCCCCCAACACACACACTGATGCCTAACCTTCTAAGACTCACCCCCCCCCCCCCCCCACCACCACCACCACCACCACCACCACCACCACCACCAAAACCCAACAGACAAATATTTTGGTGCTGTGGAAGTGAGAGTGGCCGTAGGTGCCATACTTAAAGGGAAGGTCCGGGGAACAAAAAAAAAAAGAAATCCACTTACCTCTGGCTTCCTCCAGCCCATGGCAGCCGTCCTGTGCCCTCACCACAGCGCCATTGGCTCCCTGTCCCCTCCAGTGCAGATGCCGACCTCGCCAGGTTGGCATCTGCCTGCATCTTCCTGCGTTCCACTGTGCGGCTCTGAGTCGCACTGACATCATCCGGGCTGTTCCGCGCAGACGCAGAACTACTGCAGTACAGTTCGGATGACGTTAGCGTGACTGAGAGCCGCAGGCACAGTCGGCATCTTGCGCCAGAGGGGACCCTGGACCACCAGCATAGAGTGGAGCTGCGGCATAGGCACAGGACTGCTGGCTGGGGCTGGAGGAAGCCCCAGGTAAGTGGATTTTATTATTCTCTTACTCCTCGGATGTGTCCTTTACTTTGGCTATGAGGGGAATTTGGGCACCAGAGGCAACCCATAAAATCGTAGGTGTGGGCCCCATATTGTGCAAATAACGCTGGCACCCAAACTTCCTACTTCTGTCTTGCTCATCCTCTGCCTCTAATACTTGTACCAGTAGACCCTTATCGGGCATGCAGATCAGATGTTTTTGCCAAAAATGTGCTTAGGGCTAACTGCATGCTTGTTTTTAGCTGTGTGATTCAGACGCATCTGAAGCCAGTAGGAAGAGCAGGACAGCCAGGCAACTGGTATTGTCTAAAAAGGAATTAAATATGGCAGCCTCCATATCCCTCTCACTTTAGGTTTCATTTAAACTGCGCTTCTTTGCAACTTTGGCAACTACTCTTGGGTACAGACTGCTCATAAACTCCCATTTTACTGCATGAGTAATAAGCAGAGTCATGGTTAATCGTTCTTAACTACTGGGCCAAACCATTGGCTACCTGCAATCCTGACGCTCCAATATGCCAGTATTAGAAACACTGTGACTGTGACACTGTGACTTTAAAGTGTACCAGAGACGTTCCAAATGAAAGTATACTTACCCGGGGCTTCCTGATCCTGCATAAGCAGGTGAGTCCTTTGCCGTCCTCCCACGGTCTGCTGTTCGGCATGCGATAAGCCCTGCTAAAATCCTCAGACGCGCCAGTCCGGGTCTACTATGCATGCGCAGGAGGTCCACGCATGTGCAGAAGACCCAGACTGGACATGACTGAGGCTATTACCAGGGCTGTACAGCAGACCGCAGGAGGACGGGGAAGACTCACCTGTTTATGCATCGGCAGGAAGCCCTGGGTAAGTATAGTTTTTTTTGTTTTTTCATTTGAAACCTCTCTGGTTTCCTATAAACAAGATTACATTTTTTCAGTTAATCCTTGCAATAGATGCATTTGCACGAATTGGATAATACTTTTCTTGACAAAGTGGAATTTGCATTTTAAGTGTGATCATGTGTTTATTAGTAGATATGCCCAGGGGTGTAACTAGAAGAGGACTGCTAGGGCTGTTGCTAAGGATAAGAAGGCAAAATTATTTTCCTGAAGCCTTTCTAAGTCTTTGTCCTAGATAGTAGGTAGCAGTAAGACGGGAAAATGGATCTGGTGGGTAAAAGCTCCACTGTATCTGAAGCAAAGCGGGCAGGGTTCAAATGGTGGTGGTATGTTTTTCATCTGTCCCTTTCTTGTAATGGCTCCTCTACTGTCCATCAGATTCGAAGGTGGGGGGGTTCCTCTTTAATTAGGGGGTGCAGCCAACACTATCTAAAGAGTAATGTAGGGGGTGGAGTTACACAGGACAGGTATTTAACACTAGCATAAGTAAATAGGTAATTTATTTATTTTTTCTAACCAGATAAGTTTCAAATATTTGTTTAGAAGCCTACTTGTAGGTTTAACTGGAAAATAGAATTGCTCACATAGATATGGCTATCTTAAAAAAAAAAAAAGTAAAACCAAACACTACATGCTTGTAAGTGTTGTCCTTTTTGTATATTAGTGAATCTAATTTCTAGAACTAATTGTGCAGTTGTTATGATGCATATAGTAGACAATAGCTACATGGAGTCATAAGTTCTATAAAATGTTGCAAATACGGGGTGTCATTTCTCCGCCATTTGGTATTACAGTTTTCCCAGAGAGCCCAGGTTGCAAAACTCTCTAGTTACACCTCTGCGAATGTCTACACAGCATGGTTATTTTTGCCTATGTTGCAACTATACAATCTGGAAATCGTTTATCTTGGTTTTCCTACAGACTTTGATTTGGACGATGCCCTTATGGAGCCAACGTTCCATGGCCAAAGAGACACAACTCGTTATATTAACCAAAATGAAAAGTCGCTGGAGTTTGGAAAAAGCTACGGTGGAGGAGGCAAAATAACCTTTGACGGGAGTACCAAGCCAAAAGGCAGCTACACTTCATTCAGTGAAGAAGACTTTGCTCCAGAAAAAGCCATAAACACTGAAACTGCAAACCGTAATCTGGAACACAAGCCAACAGTCATTAGTGATGAATCTGAGTCTTTTCCACCATGGAGACGACCATTTGTGTTTGGGAGCCAAGAACCAAGATCTCCTTCTGATATGACTAAAGAAAAAATGTCTAAACATGATTTGTCAGAATCCCCTAAAATTGACTTCAAAGATGATTATCTCTTTGTTAAACCCTTCTCAGATAATTTGCCACAAACTAAATATTCCTCTGGAGATTATGGTGGTGAAATCAAATACAAGTCCATGTTTCTCCAAAATCAGGAGAAAGCAGAACATAGACCAGATGGACTGGCTACCGATTTGCCAGGACCTTATAAAAGCAGGACCAGTGGTGGTGAAACTTTTCTACGTGAAAATAAAGGAAGAAAGGATTTACCCAGCTCAGCAAACTTTAAAGTGCTTTCTCTGAAGGACAGAATTGAAATGCCAAGCGAACAGTTGTCCAACCCTTCCCAGTTTCAGAGCTTAAAGCATTTCTGGAATGTAGAGGAGAAAAATCAGCCAAGAGAAACAAAAGCTGCATCACCAGATAGAATACTCACAGATATCTCAATCAGGAACAAGCCTGCTAGAGCTGATCTTAAACAAAGGAACTCTCAGGAGCTTCCATCAGAGGGTTCAGTATTGCCAAACACATATGACAGCCTTTCGGAAGAAGAACAAACATCTCAGAAAGTAGCCTCCTGGTTAGCACAAACACCAGGTGTGTTTGGAGTTGATCAGATGGATCGAAGTGAAGATCAGTTATATCCTGTGGAGGGCATTGTAGAGCATGTCCAGAAGTCAACTATACCTAAGAAAACTGATGAGGAATTTACAAATGCTCTTCAGAAACTCAGAGAAGAGTCGTTGGAAGCCCCTAGGGTAACAGAAACTAGAAGGCTAAAGACAGAAGAAATCCAGATTGAGCCACAGGAAAAAAAAGATTTTGTGGACCGCAAACAAACCATTACAGTCTCCTCCTCTGTTTCTCGAAATTTGTTGGAACCAGACCTGTCACCTACCAATCTTAATAAGACTGACCGAGGATTTTATACACGAGTCATAGAAAGAAGTAGCACGCAGTCCCCTGCAAAAGATGCTTTTACTTCTGAAACAAAGAGAGAACCTATTGAAGAAAATATAGAGAAAACTGTGGCTCCAACAAAGACTGCAAGTGAATTTCAAATGAGTTTTGAGAAGCTCAAGGAGGAATATGACTCTCTTGGTGAACTCCAAACAGAACAGCCACCTCAGCCCAGTGGGGAACCTACAAGCGAGACTGTTGAAGTTATAGAGAAGTCAGCTGCATCCAAGAGTCCAGATCAACATGAATTTGTATCTGCATTAAAGAAACTTGAAATTGAAGCTTTAAATCCACCACTTATGGAAATAAGTAACGCACGCTCCCCTGCAAAAGAATACTTTACTAAAGAAACAATGAGAGAACCTATTGAAGAAAATATAGAGAAAACTGTAGCTCCAGCAAAGACGGCTAGTGAATTTAAAATAAGTTTTGAGAAGCTCAAGGAGGAATATGACTCACTTGGTGAACTCCAAACAGAACAGCCACCTCAGCCCAGTGAGGAACCTGCAAACGAGACTGTGGAAATTGTAGAGAAGTCAGCGGCATCCAAAAGTCCAGATACTCATGAATTTATAACTGCATTGAAGAAACTAGAAATTGAAGCTTCAAAACCACCACTTATCTCAGATGTTGATGCTGAAGTTCAAAATGGTCTTGCTGAAGAAGAAGAAATGAGACCAGAAACAGTCAGTTTGGTTAAGTCCCCATTTAAAATTAGTTTTGAACACTTCAGCTCAAGCAAGGACAATGAGTTTGAGGCACTCCCTGTAGTTGACCCTGCAGCGCACCAACCTCAACAAAGGTATCTACCTAATAAAGGAGCTGATGATGCAGAGGTTTGTGACTTTGATGAAACTGTAGAGAAGACCAGAGTGCCAAGTAGGAAAGATGAGGAACTCAGTACTGCCTTGAGAAAGTTAGAACTTGAAGCTTTTGAACATCAGCCTGTTGATGAAAATGTCGTCAGTGTGAACCAAGTTGTTGAATTTGAAAAGCCTGAAAGTCGACAGGCTTTGCAGACTGAACTGGAGGAAGACCATTCTTATTTGAAGGATTCAATTAAATTTAGAAAGGAGGCGAATGAACTTGAACCGTTACCCCAGGCTTCTACTTGTGATTTTAAGAGAAGATATGAAGACCATCAGCCAGACATTTTTGATGGAAGGCAGCCAGTGGTCGAGGAAACTGTAGAAAGTAGCATTGTTGAAAATCAAGAAAGTGGTGCTGATTTTCACAACCGTCTACTGCGCTTGGAAGAAGCTGCTGCCATAATTCCTGAAGAACCAGAAGATTTATTGGCGAATAATACAGTCCGAGTTTCCCAGTATCCTAACCGAGAAGTATTGATTTCTAAAAAAGTATACTCTAGCATAGAGTCCACGCCGACCTCTCCTGATTACTCAGTGGAGAGCAAGAAAGCCAAACAAGAAGGACTTGAAGACTATCCAGTTAGCAAACCAACAGAACTTGATGTAAAGTCAAGAGACTATCCTCCTCATAAAGAGCTGGCAAACCATTCCAACTTGCCTGCAGACAACTCTGGCTTATATGTAGCAAGCGCAGGAAATGTGCCATGTGAGAATTTTAATCTTCCATTTCATTTGCATTATCTTGTTTGTTTGAACTCTTAGGGCCCTTTTCCACTAGCAATCGCAATAACAAATCACAAACGCCCGCCATTGCAATTTTTCATTAATTTTGTTATGCGATTGCGATTTTTTTTTTTTTATTTGCATTGCATTTTCCCTTATTGAAATCGGTCCAGAAAGCGGTTGCAATTTGCGATTTATAAATCAAATCACTATAGTGGAAAATACTACTTATGATTTCTATGATAAAGTAGCAACCTTAGCGATTTAAAAATTACTAGCGATTTTTGTGATTCGGCCGTGCAGTGGAAAAAGGCCCTTACATTGTTTTACCATACATTTTTAAGTTTGTTTCTTCCAGCTAAGTTGACTCTTATTCCTAAAAAGCAATTGCTCTCTTTACTAGAGTTGATCCATGAAATGTTTCTATTCATTGATCATCTCTACTCTTCACTGCTCTGCAATTGATTGTACTAGTTGTAACCACAGCGGGCGTTTGCAACAGTGAGAAGTTACAACTTTGATAACCTTTTCAGGGGAGAACATGCAGGAGATTTTTTTTAGGATGTGTACAAATGTCCACTTTTGATTGGGCAATTTTACCGCTTTGATATGGTATGAGAGTACCTTCACAATTTCTGCAAAGTAATCTGTAAGCCCTCATATTACATGGAAGTGGTCAAATTGTCCAGTCATTGGCCAATCCAAAATTAGATCCGTGTGCATACTCGTAGCTGGAGAAAATTTGCTTTAACTGTCACCCGAAGGAAGTAATATGGAGGCTGCAATATTTCCTTTTAAACAATACCAGTTACCTGGCAGTCCTGTTGTTCTTTTGGATATCAGTGTTTGAATCGCACACCTTAAACAAGCATGTGGCTAATCTAGTCAGACTTGAGTCTGCATGCTCGTTCAGTGTTTATTGCTAGAAGTGCTGGAGGCACAGAATCAGGAGGACAGCATGGTAACTTTCATTTATTTTTATTTATTTATTTATTTTTTGAAATCAATATGACAGCCTCCATATCCCTCACATCTGGTTCCCTTTGATTACAAATTTTAAACTGAATTTAAAAGGTAGATTAAAGAGAAACTCCGACCAAGAATTGAACTTTATCCCAATCAGTAGCTGATACCCACTTTTACATGAAAAATATAATGATTTTCACAAACAGACCATCAGGGGGCGCTGTATGACTGATTTTGTGCTGAAACCCCTCCCACAAGAGGCTCTGGTACCGTACGGTACTCTGGGCAAACTGCCACAATGTAACAATGACACACACAGGAAATGGCTGTTTATAGCTGTCTGTTAAAGCAGAACAGCTACATAATCTGCCCACAGTAACAATGTCACCATGTAATACATGTCAGAATGTGAATCTGGGAGAGGAAAGATTTTACAATGAGCAAACTCTGACTAAATCATGTATACATAATTATTGTAAAAATTAAGCACCTTTTTATATTAAATTATTTTCACTGGAGTTCCTCTTTAAGTCCTGTAAATTAGAAGTTACTGTGAAGGACCTAACTTGATGGTGTGAGACCTATACCAAAATTCATATTTACATATTCCATTTCTAAGGGCTCAGAACAAATTTACACATGGATAAATATGTGTAAATTAGGTTGTAGTTGTTGCCCATGATAGCCCCTTGCATGCCAGTTTTTAACTTTTTTTCCCCTTCCATTTTAGAAGATGCAAAATAATCAGGGTTCTGTGGTGTATACCGTGATGGTCAGGTCTAGGAGATCTCACAGAGAAGCATGTGATTTGTTTGATCAGCTGATAGATTTGCAAAGCTCTGATTTGCTGTGATCACATCCTAATTTAGCACATAAACATGACTAGCAAATCAGAGACTTGCAGAAGTGTCACCTGACCAAACCGATCATTTTTCTCCAGAAGTTCTCCTAGACATGACCATCCTGTGTTCTTTCCAGATGTCCAATTACTTTTAAGTGTATGGTCTATTACTGAAGCACAGGTATCGCCTAGGACAGTGCTGTCCAACTCCAATCCTCGAGCCGAGGTACTTGCACACTTTTGGCACAGCTCAAATTTAATTGATAGGACTGAACCAGAAAAGGTGGGGTTCATAAAGTAGAACATATTTCTCAGTCAATCCTAAACACTGGCATGGATATGGCCCTCGAGGATTGGAGTTGGTCAGTCACATCCTAGGAGATGCGACTTGATCCGAGCCTTGGCATTCTAAATAGATTGGTGTAAGCATAAATGTGGAGGTCAGTAAACCTACTAACTTGTGAGCTCACCTCAACGCCTTCACTTACCAATTGTTTTACTTGAGTTTCTTCTACAAGTTTATTTTCTCTGTTATGATGCTCTTGATACAATTAATCTAACTTTTTTCCAGCAGGTGAGCTCCGAAAGTACCGTATATACTCGCATAGAAGCCGAATTTTTGAGCACAAAAAATGTGCTCAAAAGTCCCCCCTTCGGCTTCTATGCGGGTCAGTGCCCTCCGGGGGCCCTCCCGACTTGTCACTGAGGAGTGTAAGGGATTGTGCAATGATCCCCCACTCATGTGCTGCATCCCCGGCTGCCTCGTATGTGACTGCACACTCGTGGCAACGGTGTATAATCCAGCATTGCATCTGACCTGTTTCCCCTGGGTAAGTTGTAAGAGAGAAGGACATTGTCACTGCTCCACAGGCGCACAGTTTAAAACAGAGATGCCGCTTCCTCCAGGGCTCCCCGCTGTGTCCATGTCCGTGGTAGTTCAGACGCAGTGCATGTATCAGTCACGTGCAGCTCTGGGGATTCCCTTGCCTCTCTGCCCCGCTCGCTGTTTCTCAAGGCGCCACTAGATGGCGTCATATGAGAGACAGCGAACGGGACAGAGGCAAGGGAATCCCCAGAGCTGCACGTGACTCTGATACATGCACTGCGTCTGAACTACCACGGACATGGACACAGCGGGGAGCCCTGGAGGAAGCAGCAACTTCATTTTGAAGGTGCGTCTGTGGGGCAGTGACGATGTCTCTCTCTCTGCTACAACTGATCAGGGGACACAGGTCAGTTGCAGTGCTGGGTTACACTCTATGTTGCCGCTGGGGTGCAGGGACATAAGAGAGAGGGGGGAGCAGGCCAGCACGATCATTGCACGATCCCTTACACAAGTCAGCCCCCTTGTGCTGGTGGTTACACATGTCATGCCAGCCTGCCAGTCAGTCAGTCAGTCCAGTGACATGTGTTGTTCCTTATCCTGCTAGCCAGATACTCTAGTCAACTCTTGTTGTTGTTGTCCCTGCTATACCAGCCTGCCAGTCCAGCCACACCAGCCTGCCAGTCCATGTGTTGTCTTCCCTAACTTTCCAGCCAGCCATTCCAGTCTGAACTTGTTGTCCATGTCCCTGTCATGCCAGCCTGCCAGTCCATATGTGTTGTCCTTATCCCTGTACTGCTAGCCAGACCCTCATTTTAACAATGAAGGGTTGAAATGGTACTGAATTCAGAACTTCCTTTCTATTTATACTGTGGAGGGGGCTATACTGGGGAGAGGGAGGCTTATATGCGAGTCAATCACTTTTTCCAGTTTTTCAAAGGAAAAGTGGGTACTTCGGCTTATATGCGGGTCGGCTTATATGCGAGTATATACGGTAAATGGTTCATTTGTGAATTTGTTTAATTTAACCCCTTGGTCAATGTATGATTTATTTTGACAGGTACACTAGTTCACATCGTAAGTCTTCTGTCTGTGGGTTCTTGTCCTTTTTTAGCCTATTAAGACTCTAATTAAAGAACAACTCCAGACAAATATATAATGTTAAAGTGCAGCTAATCTTTATACCGTTTTCCCACTTATTCACAGATTTTACTTCCTACTGGGTAAGAAACTATTTCACACTCTAGTCGGCCTCCCATGTAAACCATAACCCTCATTTCAGCTAGCCTATCTTCTGCTGCAGTACTGGATGACCAAAGCAATCCTGCTCTGAATGGTTCCACGTGTATTTTTGAAGTATCGGTGTCCATAAAGGCATCTTAGTTCGATCATATGGCGTGTATGCAAACACAGCTGGGCCTGACACCTGTTTTACAGCTCTCTGGGTGCGTCATCAGAGGCTATAAATGTATAGTAGTTCCTGATTGTTAGTGGGCACACAAGATGCAAATCACATCCATGAGTGGGTGGAGGCCTAAGGTAGAACTGAAGTAAAAGGTCACAGCATGTGTTATGTGGCCAAAGGCTAAAATGGTTTACTTGTGGGATACCTCCTTGGATCCCTCAATGTGCATTGCTGCCCTGCCCTACTTTCCATCCTTAAAATCCATTAAGGATCTCTACAATTGCATTAAAGAAACTGGGAGTGTCTTTCCGTAGAACACATTGCAGTGCCACCAGCCTCATCTTCAGCTTTATGAAGCAGTGAGTTCCTGATCCATAATACATTTCAGCCTGGTAGTCTATGAACCATATTGGCTGAAAAGTTGAGTTTGACTGGCCTTAAAGTTGACAAAACAAATAACATTTATATCGTGCTTTTCTCCTGGCGGACACAAAGTGCCAGAGCTGCAGCCACTAGGACGCGCACTATAGGCAGTAGCAGTGTTAGGGAGACTTGCCTAAGGTCTTCTACTGAATAGGTGCTGGCTTACTAAACCGGCAGAGCCAAGATTCGAACTCTGGTTTTGTCAGAGGCAGAGCCTTTAACCATTGCACCATCCGTTGACAGTATTAAAATACATTGGAAGTACGGTAATGGGTCCAATATGTCTGGGATTCCCTCCAGGACACCTAGTTAATGTCCTTCTTATTTTCCTTCCTTTTTATCCCCTAGAATTTTTTGAGCATGTGCAATATTGTTTTAGTTACTGACCTGCCAAAGATTGCAAGTTGCAGTTCAGCTTGCTTGATCTGGAAGCTAATGGGCAAGAGGAAGGTGGTGCTTAGGATTACCTTAAATAATGAGATGGCTCTCCGGCAGTCACAGCGGGGTGTGTCATTGAGCCTGGGGGATTGCTACCTCCAACTAAAAAACTTTTTCACACCTAGAATTGGTGTCATCATTCCTAATGTATGCGTTCAGCACTTAAAGAGACACTGAAGCAAAAAAAGTAGAGGATTTGTATTTGTAGTACAGCTAAAAAATAAAACATTAGGAGCTGAGATCGAAATCTAATATTGTTTCCAGTACAGGAAGAAACTCCTGCAAAAGAGCCATTGAGATCCATGACTTTCAAAGCCGCAGAGATTTCTGTCTTCTGAAGATCTCAAGTGTCTGTCACTGTATTTGTTTTGTTTTTTTTCCGCTGCAGAGAAGGGTTCAAAAGTTCACCAGCCTGCTCTGTAAAATCCTTTAAAATGCGGAGTAGTGTATTAACTGCAAATATTAGAGAATGATGCAATGTTATAAAAAAAAACCTATATAACTGAAAATAAAAATATAAGTATTTTCTTTGCTACCAATGTTCTAGTAATTATCAATACTACACAACGAATTCATTCTATCAAAAAAAAAATTGCTTCAGTGTCTCTTTAAACAGTTATACAGTACATCTGTATGAGTCTAAAAGTTTGGCTGGAGTTGACCTTTAATTTCAGTTTGTTCTAAATAGTTTTGTGACCTACTATACATTTACCTCATTATGTGTCAATGTCGTCTTCCGAATATTGCATGTGTTATTCAGTAACCTGCACATGGTGATCTTTGCATGTGCACGCTTAACAAAGTCCCAGTCTGTTTTAAACCCCTCCCTAAGAAACCGTCCACTTTTTTTTTTTTTTTCTGGATCCTTAAAGGACGCCTGAATTGAAAGGGATGTGGAGGCTGCCATATTTATTTCATTGTAAACAATACCAGTTGCCTGGCAGTCCTGCTGATCTCTCTGGCATAAGTAGTATTTGGATCAAGTCAGACTTCAGTCAGATACAGTATGTTCCGGCGTATGACTGGGCGTATTAGACAACCCCCAACTTTTCCAGTTAAACTATAGAGTTTGAAATATACTCGCCGTGTAAGACTACCCCTCATCCAACGCACACTTAAACATTTTTTGAAAATCATATACTGGTGCTATGCATGAACAGATGCTGTACTGTATGTGGTACCCAGTATACTGTATAACAGACAGTATATAGGCGATTGGTTAGATTGGTCAACTCTCCCTAAGTGGATTGGTCAGCTCTCCTTGTCTACCTGTTTATCAGAGCTGTATGGAAGAATAAATCTTGCTGTGGCCGTAAAACTTTTACCCGTCTGGCCCACCCTTGTACCCAATTTCCTCCTTCTCTGCCTCTGACCTCACTTGTGCACCTGCACCCCTTCACTACAGTTGTCAGCAGCGAGATCTGACAGGATAGGGCGTATCACCCGGGATCAATGACACCCAACGTATAAGACGACCTCTGACTTTTCAGAAGAATTTCAGTACGTCTGAGCTGCATGCTTGCTCAGGGTCTATGGCTAAAAGGATCAGCAGGACAGCTGGGTAACTAGTAATGTATAAAAGGAAATAAATGGCAGTCTCCATATCCCTTTCAGTTCAGGTGTCCTTAAATTTTGGCTGTGAACCTTTTGATACAGAGCACTCTTACCCAGCTTGGTGCTCAAGGACTCAGGAGTTCATAGTGAGTAGTTTCCAAGGTCACATGTGAAAGGAGTTGGTGTTAAAGTGATACTTGTGCGCTGAACTTAAAGTACAATATTAGGGATGTACTTGGATTTAGAATATTCATGGAACTTCTAAGGCATCAGTGTTCTCCCCAGAAATTATTTCTAGCTGGGTGGCATGAAAAAGTAGCCGGGTGGCATGAAAAAGTAGCCGGGTGGGGCGAGATGAGAGAATGCAGGGGTGCTTCTGTGCACAACTCTGCTTACAGCATAGGAGAGGTGAGCCGATGACAGCCGGGTGCTCACCAAAACTAGCCGGGTGGAGCACCCGGCTAAAAGAGCCTGGGGAGAACACTGGACATATTTATCAACTTTAACCCCAATCTTATATTAATCTACCTTCTTCATGAGCTGAGCTACAGGATGCCCACCTTGGTCAGAGCCTTGTGCAGCACAACCTTTCATGCTAATTCTTTAGTGTTTTGATTACTTTTTAGATGCAGAGGTCCATCCTTCCTCTGTCCCAAGGGTTGTGTAAGGCTCAGGAAAATATAGCCAATCTGGTCTGTGACTCAGCAGTGCTTATAGGTTCTGCACACCATTGCTGTGCATAAGAGGTTTAGAATTGTTGCTGTATGGACACCGAGCTTTCTGTGAGTTAACCAATACAGTAGAATCTTTTTATAGTAAACTCCAAGGGACCTGGCCAAGTAGTTTACTACTATATCAGAAGTTTATTGCTTCAGAATTTGTGCAGGAAGCATACATCTCAACAGTTAATGCAGGTACTGATAGTGTGCCCCTTTTTGTCTGGATGATACTGTAGCATTGCAGCCATGCACAAGCAATTCATTGAATGCAGCTGTACGTTCATACTTGGCAAACCTGCACAAGCAAGTCACAAATGGGCTATTCCCTCAGTTCAATGAGCAAGATTGTAAGTGCACAGGCAGTGTCTAGGCTTCATCAAGTACAGTGCTCAATATCCAGGGCATTTTAATGCAGTAATCGGGCAGCAGCTTGCACAGAAAGCATAGGTCTCACCAGTTGATCTAGCATGCAGACCCAAGCATCGGACAGCCTTTTTGGGGGCAATCCACATGGGCCCAGACGAGTGCATATAGCGAGCAGGCTACAGCAGACTACGGCTCATGGGTCTCTGATGCATGACACACGCACCCAGCAGGTTCACTACAACAACCTTTTAATGTATAAATATGTGTTACGGCCAGAACCTGAAATCTGGCCACTTTGGGTTCTGGCCGGTCAAAGCTAGAAGTGTCCGTGTCCCTGCAGCCAATGTGCAAAATGGATTAGAGTTCAGGCGGGTGTCCATCTCCCCCGTTCGTCACAGCAGGAAAGCAGGTATACCTGCCATTCGTTCCTGCAGGGAGGGTGCTGGCAGAAGCAATGTCTTCAGCATTCCCGCTCTGCTTACCTGCGGCGACAAACTACTCTGGGATGGGGGCGCGAGTGTCCCCGGCTGCCAGTACTCGGGGGGGAGGAGCCAGAGCCGGGGGAGATGAACGGCGCCGGCCTGAATTCTAATCCATTTTGCATATTGGCTGCAGGGACAGTGACACTTCTTCTAGCTTTGACCGGCCAGAAGTGGCCAGACTGAGTTTACCATAACGAGATTATACTGTATGTGGTTGGACAACTGGTGTTTAGTCAAGTAGGCGGAGTACATCCTGGCTAGAGCTTGCAGATGTAAGCCACATCTTACATAGCTTTCTATTTGAGGCAACAAGCTATGTGGCCAGAAACTGCTCAGTTTTTACTTATAACTGTTCAAGTTATGGATAGCAACTCTGCACAGTTTCCAAGAGCCCGGCCTTGGCTGTGTCCTTATCTGTATACAGATTTGGTCTTCAGGGATAATTTACTATTGACCCAGTAGTTGGAAATGAAAAGGTATTTAGAACCTATTAGAATGCAGCCACCCCTCTATGCCCTCTATAGCCTTATAAATAGAGCATTTCCTCCATGCACAGTTATAGAAAGGCATTCATTTCTTTTTTTACAGATAAGAATCCAGAAGTTGCATCTCCTGAAGCTTTAAACTCAAAGCCAGGTAAGCCAGCTCAAATGGAAATCCTAAGTGATACAGCATCCTCCAAACATGATAGATATGTATTTGAGGTTATGAAGGCACAAGATGAATCCATAAGTAAAGTTCTAGATTGGTTTAATAGAAGTTCTGACACAAGTGATGGCCAATCATCACCTGTAGGTATGCCTGAATCCTCAAAGGGGACCTCTTCAGACTTAATTATTCACAGTGGTGTAAATGAAGAGGAGTCTGGGCCAAATGAAAATAACGTGACTAGTGCTCCTTTAATAGCCGCTACAACAGATTCCAACTTTGGTCAGGAGATTCCGGAGATCTCTGAGGAACCTCAGTCAAGGTCATCACTAAACAGTACCCACAGCATCAATCAAAATAGTTCAGATATACCAAATGTGCAACTCCTGGGGCCATTTAATAATGAAGAAAATAAAACCGTTCCTTTTGGGCAGAGAAATTTAAATTCTAATACTGATGGTCTCTTGGAATTTGGAAAGAGTGGAGGAGGGACTGGGAAATTATCTAACCAAGAAGAAATCCTTATGCAGGGTGATGCGCAAATTCCAGAGGCACAAGTTCTGGATTTTCTTAAAGAGGGCAATGGAGATCTAGATGCTAAAGACCAACCCCAAATCACGTCGGTGGAAAACATACCAATGACCACTGATTCCATGTCTAATGAGGAGATTCCTGAAGAGTCTCATTCAAGATTTTCCTTTAGTAGCTCAGAAAGTGATGATGATCATTCAGAATTACCTGAGGTTGAATTAAAGACACCAGTCAACGAATCGGAAAGCAAGTCTCCGCCAGTAGAGATGAACTACCATTTTGAACCTACAAATCTTCTGGCATTTGGAAGCAGTGGTGGGGGATCTGGCAAAATGTCCACCTCCAATCAGGATCTTTCTGAAGTTGCTGAGAAACCTCAGTCACGGTTATCGTCCAGCAGCACAGAAAGCAGTGATCGTGATCAGTCAGGTGACGAAGATATTGAACTGAGGACACCAGTCAATGTTATGGAAGATCAATCCGTTCCTCCTGAACAAATGAATTCAAGTCTAGGAACTGGATATCCCTTAAAGTTTGGAACAAGTGAGGGTGGATCTGGAAAAATGTCTAGCCCAGTAGACCGTGTACTAGAAACAGATATACAGTCTCCACAGGTTAAAGACTCAGCTGTTTTTGATAGTAATAAAGACATGAAAGCAGAAGGGGTACTGATACAGTCACTAAGTGAAAAACCTAAAAAACCAATAGCAGTTGAAGTAGATACTCCCAATTTAATTCAGGAAAGAGGACAGTTAGTTGCTGTAGGACCTCAAAGCATAGAGCAGGAGGATGCATTGCAAGGTTCCACAAGTCAGGATCTGGTGAAATTCACGGTTCCACAAAGGAAAGTTAGTGACATGAAACAACTCTGGGAAGGTGATAGGTCCTCACAGCCTGAAATTAAAAAGTCAGTTCTGAGCAGCAACAGTAGCAAGCGAATCTTTAGTTCAAGTGAAATTTCACTTCCTCCAAGAACTAGTTCAGTTGATAGTGATCAGAGTAGCTCAAGCGTTGTTACTTTTAAAAAGGTAATGGTGGATGAAGAGGAAGAGAATCCATTCTCACCTATTGATAAGCTCAAGTCATTTTGGGAAAAAGAAAAAAACGAACCTGTAAATGTTAAAGCAAGCGATAAATCTGTGAAAAATGGGGACTTAGATGTAGATAAAAATGTAGTAATACCAGACTCTACATTCAAATTCAAGAAGAGACACACATTCCAGTCTTTTTTTGAAAAAGAACAGGAGGCTAGTATTGACAAAAATCTTCCAGAGAGAAGTGTCTCTCTTAATGAAAATGGTTATGATGGCAAACAAGACCATCCAAAAGCTAACACATTCCAGAGTTTAAGAAGCTTCTGGAACGTAGATCCGAAGCTAAAGAGCAACAATGCTATCTCAAATGTTCAAACACTCTCAGACAGCAAAAATAAACAGTTTAGTTCTACTCCGGATGTAAGCAGAGGATCATTTGTAGCCAAGATTAAATCAAAGCTAGATTCAAAAAGTTTAGAGGACATTAGAGAGGATGCCCAAACTACTTCTCAGTTTCAGCCAGGTGAAGCAAAATTCCACCGTAAAAATAAGGCTCCACTTTTAAAAACGCTTAGCAAAGAAAAAAGCAATGACAGCAGTCCAAGTAACGCTATAGAAGGTCAGGAAGCTTTTCTTGTTGCTAAAAACGACAGCTCATCAAGAGACAGCGAGATGCCTAGTTTGTCTTTTAAACCTATACCTAAGAAATCTGAAAATCAACCAGAGATGCCTGATGTCACAACTGGGGGAAAACTGCCCGGTGACTCGGGAGAACCTAGACGAAAACTGTTTATTGTAAAACAAAATGGAATTGATGAAAAGTCTCCAGTAGGTTCTGATGTGTCTGTCTCTTTAGGAAACAGCTGCGTAGACTTTACAGAAAATGTGGGCATGGCCAAAAATGATAACCATGAGCAAATTAATGAGACAGTTGAAAAAACTATAGTTCCACCCAGAAGTGATTCTGGGGACTTTGACGGAGGATTGCAGAGCCTGTACAGGGAGTCTTTGGAAGAGTTTCCTATGTTAAATGCCGTACCAAACCAGAAAGAGTATATGGACATTCAGGAACCCACAGAGAACGTTAGTAAAGTCTTAAGCATTGAGAGCAATATCCAGAGGCGTCCAAGTACGGATAAAAAGACATTCTCCTCTCAGCCTATTGTAATAAATATCTCCTCAAAAAAGATGAACAGTGCAGAGGTCTATAGACCATTTCGCATTACACCCAGTGAAGTTGGCACTACAAAAGCTGAACTTTTTCATATAACCAATGGCACAAGTCCAAGTCAGTCGAACCAAAGAGAGGAGACTGAGAATACCATACAACTGGCTAGATTATCTTTAGCTGATTCAACAAAGGATGAAGAGATCACTTTTGAAAAACCTACATTTAATCAGAACGGTTATAAGGAAACCAAGGCTTTTGTTGCAGAGAAGGCAGAGGAAAACAAAGGGGGTTTAATTCTACCAGAAGAAAAGTGTAAAAAAGAAATTGAAGAAAGAATTGAAATGCCAACTATCATGCCCAGAGCTCCATTTAATTACTTTGATGAGGGACTCAAAAATTTGTACAATGAGTTACAGGATTCAAAACCTGCTCTTACTACAATGACAGCTGAACCAGAATTATCAATTAACGAAAGTGCAGCCTCTGTTTATCAGCCTCCGGAAGAGGAAATTGGAGGAACAATTGTGTTTACAAAAATATCCCAGCCTAAAAGCTCAGACTTACTTCAAATAGAAGCCATGAATGACGAGGAAGGGTCAGTTGTAGAAAATGTGCCTTCATTACATATGACCTCAGAGGCGGCTCAGCCCAGGTTTAGCGAATACACTATGGTAGAAGGCATTGCTTCTGACATTCCCACTAAAAGAAAGGAAGCTTCTGTGCAAGAAAAAGTAGAAGCTCTCAGAAATCTAGAAAGCCAAGAAAGCACGTCGGAGACCTATCTAACCTTCACAGATCTGAAGCAGAGTACACCTGCGATGGAAAAGAATAGTTCACTGCGCAGAAGCACACTGGAACTTTATCTGGAACCTCCGTATCGAAGAGAAATGTCCAAAAGTATTGATTTTGAACTTGGTGGGTATTTTAGTTTAGATGCTGACAAAGAGTGATGTAGGTTTCCAATCTTATTCTTGCAGTCTAACATTACAGTATTTAGTGTTCCATTTTGCTGTATGAAATGAAATGCCTATTTTATTTTATTTTTATACTAAATGCATTTGTGTCCACCTTCAGATGACTTGTTTGCTGGTTGGTTGAGTTTTTTTTTTTTTTTTTTATTATGCATCTAAGTTTCACTTGACATCTAAGAACTCTTGATTAGGATGCCTGGAGTGAGACGGGTACGGAGGCTGCCATATTTATTTCCTTTTAAACCATGCCTGGCGCCATGCTGATCTTTCATGCATCAGTAGTGTCTGAATCGCAGACCTGAAACAATGTGGCAACTCCAGTCAGACTTCAGTCAGAAACATCTAATCTGCATGCTTGTTCGGGGTCTGTGGCTGAAAGTACTCTAAAGGCTCATACACACATCAGACCATAGTCTTTCGAAAACGAAAGATCACAGACCAATTTTACCTCCTTCCATGTAGTATGAGAACCATACCTACACAGTCTATTCTATGGAGCTGAACTCCCCATCAGATAAAAATCATTGCAAGATGCTGCACACACAGATGCTGTACAGACACAAAAGATCATTATCTGCAAAAGATCTGTTCCTGCAAAAGATCCGTTCCTGTAAAATGCATTCATAGTCTATGATATCTGCAGATCCTCATACACACCTTGTTTAACCTCCTGAGCGATAATCCCGAGCTGAGCTCGGGGTATATCGCGCAGGAGGATTTCTCAGGCCCTGGTGGGCCGATTTGCATAATTTTTTTTTGTTACACGCAGCTAGCACTTTGCTAGCTGCGTGTAACTTCCGATCACCGCCGCTCGCCGCCGATCCGCCGCCGCTCGCCGTGCCGTGCAGTCCCCCCCCCCCCCCCTCCCCGACCCCTTGCGCAGCCTGGCCAATCAGTGCCAGGCAGCGCTGAGGGGTGGATCTGGACTCCCTCCGACGTCGGTGACGTCATCCCGCCCCGTCGCCATGGCGACCGGGGAAGCCCAGCAGGAAATCCCGTTCTGATCGGGATTTCCTGCTTGCTCTGATCACCGAAGGCGATCGGAGTGGGTGGGGGGATGCCGCTGCGCTGCGGCTATCATGTAGCGAGCCCTGGGCTCGCTACATGATTTAAAAAATAAAAAAATTTAAAAAATAGTGCTGCGCCACCTCCTGGGCGATATAATTGCATCGCCCAGTGGGTTAACAGACATTCATCTACAGATCCGATCCACCAGGATGGATTTTCAGATCTGCAGATGATTGTCTGATCTGCAGATGAATGTCAGTTAAACAAGGTGTGTATGAGGATCTGCAGATCTCATAGACTATGACTGCAATTTGCAGGAACGGATCTATATAGCAGAAACAGATCTTTTGCAGATACTGATCTTTTGTGTCTGTAAAGCATCTGTGTGTGCAGCATCTTGCAGAGATTTTTTTCTGATGTGGAGTTCAGCTCCATAGAAAAGACTGTGTAGAGTATGGCTCTCATACTACCTGGAAGGGTGGTAAGATTAGTCTGATCTTTCATTTTCCAAAGACTATAGTCTGATGTGTGTATGAGCCTTTAGGCAGAGGATCAGCTGGAAAGCCAAGCAATCTGCGTTGGAAATGCATATGGCAGCCTCCATATCCCTCTCACATCAGGTTCCCTTTAAAGTAGACCCGTCCCAATTAAGCATTTTGAATCTGAACTTCCATTCGCTCTGAATCTAGTATGATGTGCCGGGGATAGCTTTTTCTCCTGCATAGTTACATGCCCCTAATGAGAATAAGATGGTGCTTGAATTATGGTCAGTCGTGTTAAGCAGAGAATTGGACATAAAAGGACATTTCTGCACGACAGGAAGTGAAAGCTGCAGCTAGCAAATTCAAGTCCCGACCAATCAATTGCTGGGCAGCTGATTAGCACAGCTGCTGACGCTAAGCTTGCAACTTTCACTTACCAGCATGGTTTCGGATTCCTCTTGAGTGCAGAGATTTGCATCTTTGGCTACGACTCCCCTCCACACTGTTCAGAATGTGCAAAAAGCTAAACATTTTTTGAACAGCACCCTTTAATATTTGACAGTTTTGTGAGTGAATCTGGTAAGAAGAAATGCAGTAAGCGGGGAGAAAAGTGGAAGAAAAAATAAATAAATAAATCAAAGTTCTTAAGATGCCACAAGCTAGCAAATAAGCAAATTAAGTTGTCTGATGGTGGGAGAACTCTTAAACAAAGGAAAAAAAATATTTTTTTCCTTTAATCTCTATCTGTGGTGTTGCTCATTTATGAAAGAGTGTAGTGAAGATGGCGGTATTCCTCATAGCAGCAAAACATGTCATGTCCAGTTTTTTCCTGTTACAGCGGGCCTAAAGTGTAAATTCCAAAGTGAAAAATAGTCACTTACTATGACTATTCACTTTTTTTTTTTAACACCCATTGCAACTTCAGGGGATTTATGCATTTAAGTGAATGGAAATAGAAATAAAATTAAAAAAAATACTTGCCTACCTGAGGGCGAAGGCTCGGGTCCTGTAGAGCCTTAGTTCCCACTTCTCTCTCTGTCTCCGCGTTCCATCGCCGACTCCTGGTAGCAGTATTCAACGAATTTGGTCAAATACTGCTCTCTCTCTGCCACGAAGGAGGCTTTGGAAGTCTTCGCTAGACAAAGTGCTCCTGAAGACACTTTGCTCGTTACTGCGCACGCATGAGCACCCTCTCTCTTTCTCGCGCTCACACAGGCTCAGTACAGAGCAGCTTGTTTTCGGGAGCACTCTGTTTCCAAAGCCTCCTTCGGAGAATTTCAATGGGACAGCCAGCGCTTATCAGAGGGGACTGGGAGAGCAGCTGGATGGCTCTATTGTACCCATAGCCTTCCCTCTGCTTAGGTTAGTATATGGTTTATTTTATTTTTTGTAATTACGATTACCATTAGCTTTAAGTGAGAGAGAAGCACTGCGGCAGCTCCACTATGTGCCAGGTCTGTTACCGCAAATACTGTAGTTGGCACTGCACTCTTCTCCTCTCTTTAATTGACTGGCTCAGTGGCACACAACTTACCTGGGCTGCTCTAAGCGCTATCTCCCACCCTCCTGTATAAAAATCTTAGGGCTCGTTTACACTAAGGGCGTTTTTGCCCTTTTTTCAAGCGCAGGCGATTTTTCAAAATCATCCTTAAACAATTGTGCAATGATTTCCTACGAGAGCGTTCACATCTGAGCGGTTAGTTTCCGATCCGCTCAGAAAACGCGGTGCCTGTACCTTTTTTGAGGCGATTCCGCCTCATTGGAAGGTATAGGAAAAACGCTCACAAAATCTTTGTGCAGCGATTGCGTTTGCGTTTTTAAGAATAAATACATTGTATTTATTCTTTTCCGGGTCAAAGAGTTAACTTCTTGACGTTAACTTCTTGACTTGCATCAGGGAGTGAATTTAAAAAAAAACGCTCTGGAAAAGCGCTTATAAAAGTGCTTTTACCAAAATGCACCGCTCACCCAAGCGCAGAGAATCACAAAAAAAGCTTCAAAAACTCCCCAAAGCTAACGCGATCGAAATGCAATATGAATAAGGCCTTAGAAGCCTTTGCAATGCCAGAAATCTGCCATGGCAGTTTTTCTGGCGTGGCTCAACAAAACCTGTATTTTCTGGCACATGTGGTCGGTTTTTACACATTTATTCATACTACACTATTATAACTTCTACAGACTGAGCTGACAGCATGGAGTTTAGTTTTACACTTTTGGTTCGCTTTAAAATAGTTTGAAAATAAACGTATGGTTGCTTGGGGTAACGCCACGTTTTCACTACCTCACATCTCATAAATGGTTGATAATCAGAAATCTGCGAGTGTCGTGAATGTATCGATGGTGCTTTGATTTTTCTGCAGTGCTCACAAGCTTTGTTTTGCAACAGGTATGGATGAATCACACCCTATATTGAGCGCGTTGAAAAGGAGCGCAGCTAAAACGCTTAATTCCAAAGCTGCTCTGGACATTTCCCCCACAAGTGCAAGTGAGGATGTAGCATGTCTGCTGCCTTTTATGGCCGTACTAAACCAGCTAACATGCTCCATATCTGAGACACTAACCCCTACATAGGAGACCAGGGTGCCTGCCCCAGGGCCCCGGCGCTGCTCCTGAGGATATGGCACCAGAGTCCTCCGTCCTACACGAAATTCGTGAACCTTTTATCTTCTGTTTAGCCATTTAGGACGATCTCTCTGGTCCCATCTCTGATAACCAAAACCAAACAATGTTACATGTGGCATGTTCTATGTTTGAGGGCCATTTGACATTTTCTCAGCTAGACTACTGTGTAGGTGTGGTGGATAGATAACCTGATCCTAATGTTCTAAAGATTATCTTCTGACAATTTTTATATTTTACTTCCTAATAGATGCTCCGAGGATGAACAACCCAATGACTTTTTTTTTTTTTTTTCTTTTTAATTTTACTAAAATAAAGTCAGGACGGCATCCCCAATTGAGTGTCGTTCACACGTGACATTCTTCACTCAGTGACGCTTCCTGGCGCAGTACAAAGCTATGCAGCTTTTGCTTAAAGTGAACCCGAGGTGAGAGCAATATGGAGGCTGCCGTATTAGTTTGCTTTATAAACAATACTAGTTGCCTGGCTGCACTGCTGATCTGTGTCTTAAAGGGGTTCTTTCGCGAAAAAAGTAGGCAGTTAAAAAATGTGACAGATGACAGGTTTTGGGCCAGTCCATCTTTTTAAGGGGGATTCTCAGGGCTTTCTTTGTTTTCAACAGCATTTCCTGAACCGCAGTTTAACTGCCAAAATAGCAAGATACCAGCCGGCCTCCCTAATCACTTGCACACTATTATGTCAGTTAGATTTTGCAACTGTTGTTCAGGAAATGCTGTTGAAAAAAAGAAAGCCCTGAGAATCCCCCTTAAAAAGATGGACTGGCCCAAAACCTGTCATCTGTCACATTTTTTTTAACTGCCTACTTTTTTCACGAAAGAACCCCTTTAATCACACCAGAAACAAGCATGCAGCTAATCTTGTGAGATCTGACAATGTCCGAAACACCTGATCTGCTGCATGCTTGTTCAGGGTCTATGGCTAAAAGTATGAGGCAGAGGATCAGCAGGCTAGCCAGGCAACTGGTATTGCTTAAAAGGAAATAAACATGGCAGATGCCATATAACGCTTACCTCGGGTTTTGATACTTGCCATGTAATTCATTAGTTTGATCCACCTTGAGTCTGCGGGGTGAAAAGGTGAGTTTTTTTTGTTGTTTTTTTGGACTTTCTTGAAGACTGATTGACATGAAGTTCAATCCTGCGTTAAAGTTCCTCTTTAATGCTGGTACATCCACATTTCATTGGCCCGATGGCTTTACTCGTTCCAATGTTGTCATTGCTGGAGACTCTCTAGCTCATTTGGCCACATTGTATGCCTGTTTCAGGTTTTCAGACAGTAAGAAGCATGCATTTTTTATTATTATTATTCCAAAATAACTTTTTTTAAAAAGCTCACAAAATCAGTAAAAAAAAAAAAAAACCCACAACAAACTCTTAAGACACCCTGGAGCTCTATATGGACATTGTAAACCTAAAATAACTGTGGCGTGTAAGAACCATATACAGAGTCGCTGAGAAAATGTCTTTGCGCTGTTTAAAATGCATGGCTGTCCTCTAACCAAACGACTCTATCCAGTTTGGGTCATCCAGGGTTTGTCTGTCTGCAAGTTTCTTTCTCTTTTGTATTGTGTACTTTTACCCACGCTTGCTTTGCAGGATGCATCTTTGCCATGTGTATTCATACAAGCATGGGGCTCAGCCAATAATGGATAGATTCTACCAACACAGAGCTGTGGTCTCTCTACCAAACACTGTTGTATAGCTAGGTTGCTTCTCTAGGGGTTTGATAGATTGTAGTGCTGGCTTAGCGAACTCCAGACAGTATTTGTTTGCATGCCCAGTAGAATAGAAAAGGGCTGGAATTGGGGTGTTTTCTGCACTGTCTCCCCTCTGAAGACAATTTACCTCACTTGGGGTGCCCGTACATTACTCGATTTTCGGTATAGATATCTGGCCAATTCGATCATAATTGAATCGGGCAGATAGCGATATAACATGGCCACCTGATCGGTTATTTTTTTCCATCTAAAATCGGTTGAAAGGATCGATTGGGCGTGCTGTAAATCTCGGTTGCAAGGACTGAGATGACTGATGGAACTGGTCTTCCTCCTTCCAATCTATTGTAAATGTCTGCGGTGTGTGACCAGCCAATGTATCCCTCCTTAATAAGATACGTTCTATTGATGCCTGGATCCAACATTATCCTTCATAGTGGACACCGTCTGGCTCCGCACAGTACAGTGCATAGTATGGTGCCATCCCTGGAAGTAAAGGTTACAGGGTCACAGCGGGAGGGGGGCCTGTGGATGTTGGCTATGAAGCATAATACTGGATCCAAGCACTGAGTCACCTGTAGGCTAATTTGCTTCTAGGGAAGAGGTGAGTATTGCCATTTTTTTTCTTGGAATTGTCCCTCATAGTGGTATGAAACTCCAGAAATATCTAAATTTGTCCTCTGATGCATTAAACATGGACAAAAATAAATAGAAACGTAAAAAGACTGCAGTCATGTCATTCCAAGGCATATTTACACTTCACTACAGCAAATTAATTAGATTGTTGGTTGAAGGACAAATTATCAGATTGTCTTGTAACTAATTTCTGAGCAAACAAGGAGAAACGTTCTCTGATGTAAAATAGAGAGTAGTTTGGAAACAGCACAGATTGCTGCTGGTCTAACTAAGCAGTATCTGACCCTAGCATAGAAAGTCGGCCTTGCACACACGGACAAGGACATTATATGCAAAAATGGATTATGTGGAATATACAAAACTTTGCCTTTACCGAAAAACTGTAAAACATATATGCACATACATACAATATGTACATTTTGTCCTAGAGTAAATCGCACTGCAAAGTCACAGTTCTTTGTACTCCTGAATGACTTTACATGTATGTGTCCGCTGTATGTGTTTTACAGCTTTGCAGCATGGTGGTCCTTTTAATAAAAGAAAAAAAACTAGGCTAGGGCTTGAAATTGTGGTTATCAAGGTTTGTATATTATGGAGTATGTGGGTATATTTGTGTTTCTCTGTTTTTGTGTTGATTCCCCTCCCCCCCCCCCCCCCCCCCTTTTTTTTTTTTTTTTTTTCCCATCTCCAGGTGGGGAAAAAAAGCTAAAATCTGCTTTGTTTTTTTCTTTATGCCGGAGTTCCCTGTGGGAGTGTTTTCCCTCATTCACTATAAACAGTATTTCTCCAGAAGTGCAAAGTTAGAGTCCCGC
Source organism: Hyperolius riggenbachi (assembly GCF_040937935.1). Lineage (NCBI taxonomy): Eukaryota > Metazoa > Chordata > Amphibia > Anura > Hyperoliidae > Hyperolius > Hyperolius riggenbachi. Next base: position 48,037,873 of record NC_090647.1, read on the forward strand.
CAGGCAGGGCCGGCTCAACATCTGATGGGTCCCTGGGGCAAAATTAACCTGGGGGCCCTCCCAGAAAATTCACCCCCCCCCCCCCCCCAAGGCCTGGGGCCTTTGCATGATAACAGGATTGTATCTCACCTGTCCCGGCGGCCAGTGCGCTGCTCCCCATCTTCTTCCCATTTCCTGCCTCTTGTGTCCCGGCACATGTTATGTGTAAAGTGTAAAGGTCACAAGAGGCATGCAGGGGGTTGAAGACGGGGAGCATGAACAAATGGAGCAGTGTGCTTGCCACCAAGTCTGGAGAGCTACAATGCCGCTATTGTGCAGGGGCCTTGGGGAGCACCTAAGAGTTAAAGGACCTCTGTCGCAAAAATCTTAAAATTTAAAATACATGTAAACATATGCAAATAAGAAGTACGTTTCTTCCAGAGTAAAATGAGCCATAAATTACTTTTCTCCTATGTTGATGTCATTTATAGTACGTAGCTGAAATCTGACGTTACTGATTTTGGACTAGCCCATCTTCTCATAGGGGGGTTCTTAGGGTTTTCTTTATTTTTAAAAGCACTTAGTGAATGGCAGTTGCTCCGTCCAACTGCCAAAAAAAGTGTACGGTGAGCAGGGAGGCTGTCCAGCATCATTGTATAAATCTTTTTCAGGGAATGTCTTTATAAAGAATAAAGGCCATGCTGAGAATCCCCCATGAAGAGATGGACTAGCCCAAAACCTGTCGGTAATGTCAGATTTCTACTACCTACTGTGAGTGACAGCAACATAGGAGAGAAGTAATTTATGGCTCAATTTACTCTGGAAGAAATGTACTTATTTGTATATGTTTTTTAAATTTTAATATTTTTCGCGAACTTTCCTCTTTAAGGGTGAGGTTGAGGGTCTGGCAGTGCTCGGGGAGTGGGGGCCCTCTGGGGCACTTGCTCCCTTTGGCCTAACGGAAGCGCCAGAATTCAGGAACAGCACTAAAAACTTGACCAGTTATAACTTTTTTTTTTTTTTTTCCTACTGCTCGAATAAGCTTTATTATTGTTTTTTACCTTGGTGTCCCAACAGGAAGTGAGGGAAATTCTCCCAAATTAGAACGCTTAGAAAATTATAACCGGTCCAGATTGGAACCAGTTTTCACACTTCTCACATTAAATGGTTTCCTGGATTTGGGCTCCATTAAGAACCTTCATCTGATCTGGGCAGTGCCAACATCTTGTGTCTGTTTTATGCAGCAAAGCACTGTGCACTAACCTATAGCAACCTATCAGATTTCAGAACCTCCTCCAATGTAATCAGTGTAACTAGATTGATGGAGGAGGCGTCAGGATGAGCTCTATGGACTACTGCACTTACTGTAACCAACAAGGCCGCTTCCCATACCAGATGGGGGATTTGTTTTTGTTTTTTTGTTGTTGTTTTTTTTTTGGGGGGGGGGGGGGGGGGATTCTTGCTAATCCTACCATTTGAATGAGACTTGGGATCTTATTGGTCAGATATAAGCCACACCTACCTTTTTTATGTGTACCCTCATCATGTGATCACCATCTATTGTTCTGCCAGCTGCCCAGGTAAGTTTGCTTTAAAGTGAACAGTTTTCTGTATTGAAGGAAAACCTCAGAGGAGACAATTGTAAGTTTCTTTATTTTCTAAGAATTGCATTAAAATAGGAGGTGGTATAGAACTGTATGATTTGTAAGCTGTCGCGATATGTTTGCATCTGAGAAAGGTGGTTAAAAGGAGCCTGTAGTGAGAAGGTATATGGAGGCCACCATATGTATTTCCTTTTTAACAATACCAGTTGCCTGGCAGCCTGGCTGATGTATTTGGCTGCAGTAGTGTCTGAATAACACCAGAAACAAGCATGCAGCTAATCTTGTCAGATCTGACAATGTCAGAAACCACTGCTCTGCTGCATGCTTGTTCAGGGTCTGTGCGTATTAGAGGCAGTAGATCATCAGGACAGCCAGGCAACTGGTATTGCTTAAAAGGAAATAAATATGGCAGCCTCCATATCCCTCTCACTCCAGTTGTCCTTTACACAGATAAGAAAGCTACAGGAAATGCTTAAACACAGTCAGGCCTGGATCCCACTAGCGGCACTTTTGTAAGCGCTTCTGATTATTTGAAAAGCTCTTGCTAATGTAATGCTAAGTGTTTGATCCCACTTGAGCGATGTGGCGATTATTCTTGTTAATAAATCCCCCATAGCATTACATAGCAAGAGCTTTTCAAATCCTAAGTGCTTAGAAAAGCGCTGGTGGGTCCCAGGCCCAACTCCTATGCTGTAGGTAATGGAGATTATATCCCAGTATCTCAAAATTGAGCTAAAATTACCGGTATCTAAGTTTATTGTATTACTACTAAGATAAAGATATTTATTCTAAGGACATTTAACTGTAAGTATACAAACCCTTTAAATTAAGCATAATGTCATGTCTATACATAGTTGCATATAGATCCATAACAAGTAGCCTTTTTTTTCTTATGACAGTGTATGCTAGCTTCTACATTGTATTTTTGCCACTTATTCCTGATTGGAGTCCATTATTGTTGGTCTATAAATGTATCCTAGCATGTGTCTCTCCACATACCTGCATTAACCAAACAGTCTGCATGCAGCACTGGACATGGCTAAACTGTGATTGGCTGTTTTGTTTTTCTTACTTTTATGCTTTTTCCTGGACAGATCAAATAAATGCAAGCAGTCCAACTGAGGACACAACAGGTACCGGACTCCATAGTATTCCTTCTGTACTTTGTTTTACTACTGTACTGTGAAAACATTGGATGTTTGAAACATCCCACACCTCTTGTTATATGGTGCCTTAACCTAATTAGAAGATGCAAATCTAACATTGAAGTTCATCTTCGGCCACAGAAATGGGCAGTATTGTTTGCCAGGTGACCAGGCTGCAATCCAATAGTTAATGAGTTCTATAGATGCCCAGTGAGGGTACTAGTTAAGTTGGAAAAGATGGTAAATTTGGTTACCTCTTGACTTAAAGCCTTCTCTCACTCACCAGACTTTTTATTGTTGAGTAGAGTACTAGGGTACGTGCCATTTCTCACATAACTTTCATCTTTAATCCTGCCATTTCATGGAAATTCCCTTTTGATAACTTAATCATGTGACCCAGAGGTCTCTCTATAGCATGAGACTGGCAGCGCTCACTCTCCAGCGCCTCTCTGTGCTGCTGAGAAGTTAACACTTTGTGGCCAGCACTGCAACTCAGCAGATTTCTATCAATGAGTTTCTAATGTATCTGCAGTGTTGGCTACAGAGGGTTAAGGGCTTCTTCACACAGGGAGGTGGTGGGTGCGACCAGGTTATCTGTTCTGACAGGAAAAGACTGGATTTTACTGGTTTGTGCTCCCTTTGGAGTTCCTCTAATTTCTTCATGTGGGGGTTGGTGGTATTAGGGGGAGGAGCGTGTACAGCTTCCTCAACAGTAAAATCGCACTGTTGTCTCAACAGGAAGAGTAGCCACAGGATGCAGCCAGATATAAATATACTGAGTAGATGTATTGGTCTACAATGCACAAAAACTCATTAACAAGATGCAATAGGCTGGCACTTAAAGGGCGCCCGAAGTGAGAGAGATATGGAGGCTGCCATATTTATTTCCTTTTAAACAATACCAGTTGCCTGGCATTCCTGATGATCTCTTTGACTGCAGAAGTGTCTGAATAACACCAGAAAGAAACTTGCAGCTAATCTTGTCAGGTCTGACAATGTCAAACACCTGATCTGATCTGCATGCTTGTTCAGGGCCTATGGCTAAAAGTATTAGAGGCAAAGGATCAGCAAGACAGCCAGGCAACTGGTATTGTTTAAAAGGGATTAAATATGGCAGCCTCCATACACCTCACGCTTTAGGTTCCCTTTAATATGTGATGAGCTTTATTCAGGCAGACAACTTAACCAACATTTCCTGACCCCTGATCTTTTCTTCAGGACATTAGTCTGTTGAATGCATCTGTGTAAATAATGCAACTGATGCCATTACACTCCAGTGGCTGCAGCTGTTAAGGCGCGTACACACGCTATACTTTTGCAAGGGTCCGCCAGACCCTCCCGCTGGGCGGACATTCTGCCGGCAGTAGTACAGGTGTACACGCTGTCAGCAGACTGATGAGGCTGTTTCTGAACGATCCGCTGCGCGTACACAGGTGCTACTGTCGGCAGAACGTCCGCCCAGCGGGAGGGTCTGGCGGACCTGCTGTTTGTGGAAGTATGGTGTGTGTACACGCCTTTTAATGCCCTGAGGAAGAGACTGTGGGTCTCGCACCGTTGGCTTAGGGCCTTTTTCCACTACACGCAGATTCTGGATGAAGAAAACTGACTTCGATGGATGCCTATGGGAAATCTGCATCAGAAAAATTTGTGTTTAGTGGAAACTGGCCCACTGGCATTCATTGGAGTCAGATTTTCTGCACCCAGAATCCGCTTGTAGTGGAAACAGGCCGTTAGGTTGTTTTCATTGCAAGGTTTAATTATCCACACTTTCTAAACTTTTGGCATGGTTTTCTCATACAAGTATGAAGAGTGACCTTCTCTGTTGTTTAGGTCCTGTGGAGAACTCCTTTCCGGAAAACGCTGAGAAGTTCAAGCGCATGAGCCAGTCTGTGCCTGCCTTCCTTCAGGATGAGGTATGAGTGCATTGTGATCACTCCTAATGCATCTACTCTGTACATATTATATGTATTCTACAGGTTGCATTACTGGAGAAGATTAACAATGTGTGGAAAAACAAAGGATGATTGGAGCTTTTTATAGTTTTTTTTTTATAGTTGCATTAAGGGTTAGCTTTCTGAAGTTTCTAAGATTATCGGTTTATCTTTCAACCAATTTTTTTATGTCAGTTTTTGAAAGGCAAGTCAATATACTCATGGATCTGAAAGAACTTCAACTTCTGAAAACCTAAACTTTCCATAAATCACTGATTTTTAAGTCACCTTAAGTATTCAGCCGTGTGTGTAATGGACAAATAAACTGTTAAGGTGCCCATATATCCAGGCAATTTGTGTCCTTATAGTCCATTCGATTTGATAATTGTATCAAGTTGGAGGTAAATCAGTGCTGCAACATGTCTGTAGGATCGATGATTGGATTAATTTGGGGGCGAAATTACCAAATGCATCGATCGCACATGCTGGAAAATCTCAGTCTGACACGGTCAAGCTGGTGTATGGTGATAACATTGTGTAATGACCGATGGACCCCCAGCTGCTGTGTCGTCGTCCCCCCCCCCCCAAAAAAAGTGTAATATATTTTGCTGTATATGGCCAGGGAGAGTATGGGCCAGTGGGTGGGCCAGGAGAGATCAGTCTCATGGTCAATCTGCTCATATGTTGCTTGATGTATGTGAATCAAATTGGAGTGGGATGGTGGTGGGTGATATTCTCCAACCCACAAGTAACTTCCTGCCCTGTAAGCCCTAAATTTGCCAGTGGCTGCATGGGTGGGATCTCTCTTCTCATTGGTACAATATATTGGGCATAAGGCCTCAAATGAAGCTAAAACCTTTACAGACGTCCAAACAAATGTGGGAAAATGCAAATTGTAGTTAATCTGGCTACAGACATTCAGTGGCAGTGAGTGAGCAGAGAGCAGTCAGGCTACCATCTTTCCTTATAATAAAGAGCACCATTCATGCTCAAGAGAGAAAGAGGGGCAGGAGAGCCCCACTGGTGATATTATCTCAGGAGAATCCAAGAATATGGAAAGTCCAGTCTGACATCCCTTCACTGAAAAGGGCCTGGACTGCAAGCCTGTAGGGGTGTAACTACAAGGGAACAGCCCCTCTGACTGCAGGGGGCCCCAGAGCTGTAAGGGGGCCCCAGCTACAATGTCACTTCCCTCCGATATAGGCGGCCCATCCTTCAGACTAGGAGTTTTTGTGGCTGCACATGATCAGTGTGAAGATTACGATGTCCACACTTGTTTTATGACCCTTGAAAGATGGGCCCCCAGGGGTAGTTAAGGGTTTGCACATGGGGGGATATTATTTATAGTAACGCCCTTGCATAATCAGATCATAACTGTTTAAAGAGAAACCGTAACCAATAATTGAACTTCATCCCAATCAGCAGCTGATACCCCCTTTTACATGAGAAATCTATTCCTTTTCTCAAACAGATGATCAGGGGGCTCTGTATGGCTGATATTGTGGTGAAACCCCTCCCACAGTGTGATGTCAGAACTAAGGTCCTGACATCACACTGTGGGAGCCTTGTTGCATTGTGGGAAATAACAGCTGTTTACAGCTGTTTCCAAATGCCAAAAAAGCACTTTATTACAATATTTTCACTGGCGTTACTCTTTAATGTCTGTTTGGTATAGTATTGCATTGGTCTGTATAAATTTACTGTGTATTTTTGCCTGTTTGCTTCAACAGATATGCCCTTGTGCTCCTGATGTGCTTGTATGTACTCTGTTATGTAGCCCAGTAGCAGAATGAAGGGCTTGCTAACCTCTGTAACTCCCTCACTGTAGCACCCGCTTTACATGTCTGCCTGTGCATGTATTGCATGTCCCTTCTGAGTAAAACCATGTGTCCAACCTCCATGTCCTGCATTACTGAACAGACTTGGTATGCAGACTAACCACTAGTAAAACTAAGATAATGTGTAGAAGTGTTGGAACATCTGCCAGGTTTTTAGATTGCTGTCCCTTTCTCCATTGTCCATTTATGTCCTATCACCATGACATCGAGCAAGAAAATAGGAAGTTAAGTGCTTAGAAATCTCCCTTTCCTGAAGAGAAGTCAGTGATAAATGGCATGACCTTAACTATATAGGTCCTTGTGTACAGTGTTCCTAGCTTTGGAGGGCCTCATATAACATGTCCCTAACTTTGTTTGATCTTGTGTACCATGTGTCTCATATAGCGATCTTGTGTACCATGTATCTCATGTAGATTCTCCCTAGCTTTGTTGGTTCTCAAGAAGCTTTGTAGGACCTCATGTAATGTAGCCCCTGCTTTGTGTGGCCTCATGAAGCACATTTCTCAATCTTTTATATTGTAGTTTGTCCCGGCTTTTTAGGGCCTCATTTTAGCATGTAGCCCAGCTCTGTCGGGACTTAGCATGGCCCTAAGCTTTGTTTTGACTTGTAGCATGGCCTCAAGCATTGTCCGGATTCCTAGCATGGCCTCCAGCTTTGTCGGGACTTGTAGCATGACCCTGAGCATTGTTAGGACTTGTAGCATGACCCTGAGCATTGTTAGGACTTGTAGCATGGCCCCCAGCTTTGTTGGGACTCGTAGCATGGCCCCAGGTATGTCAGGACTCTTAGCGTGGCCCCCAGCTTTGTTAGGACTTGTAGCGTGGTCCCCAGCTTTGTTGGGACTCTTATCTTGGCCCCAAATTTGTCAGGATGCGTAGAATGGTTCTCAGCTTTGTCAGGCCTCGTATCATGGCCCCTAGCTTTCGTAGCCTTGTCCCAGCTTTGCTGAGGCTTGTAGCATGAAATACAGTGGGCTTACAACTTTAGTAATTTTGAATCCAGTGACCGCTGAAAAGGTTGGGTTTCTCTCCTTCTAAAAGATTTTCTCTTACTTATGCCAGTGGGACAGTTGGTCGGAGGGGACACAGTAATAAAAATCTGACAGATACTCACCTTTTCCCTCAAAGTCTGCAGAAAAGCTTGCATGTTTGGATATGTTCAGGTGATATTAACGTCTCACTAGTACCTTTATAACTGTCATGGTGTAATGAACACAGTGTGGAGACCTAGGACTAAAGCAGGGTTAAAGGGCGTCTGTCACCAACAAGAGAGTACTTGGTCATGCAGGGGAGCTCAAACTAGATTTTGTACTATGCCTTCAAGATTTTTACAACCTTATACTGAATTTGTCCTGGGTGTGGTTATCGTGATTAGAAATTATTAAGTTCTCTTGCAGGAGAAATCGCAGAAAAGCATGTGACTGATTTGTTAGTATCTGACTGGCTGTTGCGTCACTTGTCTATTCTGTTACCTGTGCAACCTAGAATGAGAAGTAGAATTGATACAGGATCAAGAGCCAATCTGAGACTTTCTAAATTAGCAAATAAGACAAATGTTCCCATGCCTCTCCATGATTTCTTCTATAGGAAAAATTATACAGGATAATGTTTAAGATTAGTGATCATCCTTATCCCCATCATACGGGAACAATCCCAAATCTATGCAAGTTTCTTTTGTATAGAGCATGGATTTTCCTCTGAGAAATTCTGCATGCATTTAAAGTGATCCTGTGAGATATGGATATGGAGGCTGCCATGGATGAACCTTCTAAGAATGCTGTTTGTCTAGATCAGGGCTTCCAAACCCTGTCCTCAAGTACCACCAACAGTGCATGTTTTGCAGAAAAACATAAACCTTCACAGGTCAGGTCATTAGTGTCTCAGGCCAGGGAGTCACTAGCAGCGCTTTTCTGAGCGCTTATTTGAAAAGTTCTTGCTAGTGTAAAGCTATGGGTGTGATCCCACTTGAGGGATGTGATTTTCTAAAAAAACAAAAACAAACCCATAGCATTGCATTAGCAAGAGCTTTTCATATCACTAGCACTTAGAAAAGTCTGCTAGTGGGCTCCAGGTCTCAAAGCTTTAACTACTTCTCAAGTACCACCAACAGTGCATGTTTTGTGGAAATCCAGAACAGGTTTGGGAAGCCCTGGTCTAGATGTTCTCCTGAACCGCTGGCGTAAATACTAGGAGGTATACGTAAACAGTTTAGAATAGAGTCGGAGGAATGTCTTCACACCTGATTTTACATACTTTATTCCGGATTAATGGTTTGAAGAAGGGCTGTCCAACTCAAGTCCTCAAGAGTCGAGATCCTCACACCTTTTTGGTTATGCTCAAATGAATTGAGGTTACTGAATCGGGAAAGGTGTGATTCATCAAGTAGAACGCCTTTCTCCATTTCTTTGTCCATCCTAAACACTGGCATGGATGTGGCCATTGAGGACTGGAGTTGGCAAGCTCTGGTTTACAGTGGCTGCAACAGCAGGATCCATTGCCAGGCAGATTCCCGCCCTTCTCAGTGTGGTACAACAAAGAGATATTATCAGGTCGGCGCTAGAACTGGATTGGTCAGACGTGGAACTGGTGTGTAGCTGTGCCCCCGGCAGACCAGAATCAGGATGCCAACAAAAGCAGAGATGCATAGGACCAGACACCAGACCACTAGATGAGCATCTTTAATACATCCACAGTCCAGACAGACAAAAGCATAAAAGTGCATGGCCTGACAGCCGTTTCGCAGGCTATACTATATAAAATGTTTGGCCTCTGAGGCTCTGACGAAGCAGGTATAGCCCATGGTCTGTGAATGTTCATCTGATGTTGAGCAGTCTGGTGCCTGGTTCTATGCAGCTCTTCTTTTTGACGGCATTACCCTTCTCAATGTAATGGCAATGGATCGGCTGCGCGCCAAATGCATGCAGCAGTGCGTTGTGCGATGCAGTGAATCCACTGCCATTACCTTGTATTGGAAATTTGGAAACGCAGCCAGCAGCTGATGCACGTTCTCTAAACCTCGCCTAACTAGCGCCCTTCACAAAATTCTACAAATTCTTCTCACCATGGAGGCAGTTGTGGTGGTCCTGCTGTCACAGATTCTAGATTGAGGTAAAAAGCACTTCTGCTATACACTCTGGGATTTGCCCGTCCCATTGGCCTCAATTCTGGTAGCTACAGTATGTAAATATTTTTTTGTAGGTAAAATTCCTCATGAGGTATTTTCCTCTTTAATTGTCTTCCATAAGTTAGGATAGTCTTTGGAAGGTTTTTTCTTTGGGGGGGGGAGGTGTATTTGATTATGTCGCAACCTATGAAAAGTATATTTATAGGCATCCCCTAGAAAAAAATAAATCCAGTAAATAGTTGGAGTTTTAGTTCTACTATTCTTTTCTATTACACAGCCTGAATAGGAACGACAGTAAAACAGCAATAGGAACTTCACTAAAAACTACAAAATGCTTACAAATTGACTTTACCTCCAGGTACAGGCAGGTCTTAAACTGATCAGTAAATGATGTGCTAACATGCCCTCTAATATCCATGAGAATAGCTATTTTCGGTAAAATGAATGCAAATTGCCTCATAATTTACCTCATGAGGTAAAAGATGATTAAAACCTACCAGAATTGCTAAATGCCATTAACTCCTGAGGTAAATTGCCAAACATAAGGTCATTTGTTTGAGAACCCTACCAGAATTGAGGCCAATATACCCCTCCTGGACAAGAATTTTACGCTCATCGCTAATTATAACCAGAGGATTTGCTTTACAGCAAAGGTGGCCAATGGCAGCCTCCATACTTCTCTCCTGGCAGCCATACTTTAAATGTGACAGTATTAAAGTGAATGTTTACCAGATTCAAAAAGAAAAAGTCAGATACTCACCTAAGGAGAGGGAAGGCTCGGTCCTAATGAGCCTTCCCCCTCCTCTCCCGGTGCCCGGTCCCGCGCAGGATCCCCGTGGCAGTATTCGACCAGTTTGGTCAAATACTGCCACTTCCGCATGCCGTTGGGAGCTTTCGGAAGCCTTCGGGAGCACTCGGGCTCCCGATGACGCGGCCGCTCCATACTACGCATGCGCGAGCGCCCTCTATGACGCACTCGCGCGTACGTAGTATAGAGCGGCCCGTCTTCGGAAGCCCGAGTGCTCCCGAAGACCTCCGAAGTCCCTGCGGCGGCAGACGCGAACGGGAGAGCCAGCGCAGCACCGAGGGCACCGGGAGAGGAGAGGGAAGGCTCATTAGGACCGAGCCTTCCCTCTCCTTAGGTGAGTATCTGACTTTTTCTTTTTGAATCCGGTACCCATTGGCTTTAAGTCTTTTGATCTTTTTATATGTGACAGATCCACTTTAAAGCAAAAATGTGTGCTGTAGGTTAAATACAAGTACAGATATAACAAGTGCGGATGGATGGCCCATTTCACTTCAGGATTTTTAATTCATATATGCGTTCAGAGGAAGTGTCTCCTTGTGCCAATGTCCTCCGTATGTGCAGGAATTATTGCTATAGTTCCCAGAAGTCTCTAGTCTACTGGAAGTTGTACTTTTATGATCTTTACTATAAACACTTTTTTAAAGTTTAGAAAACATTTGAGACCACATTACATCTGTTTAGATCTGTACAAGTAATTGACGTACAAACCATATTTTTGATAGGTTTGCGTTAAGTGTGACAAGCCTAAATTCAATTGCAGAAGCAGCAGCTGAAGTGAGAGGGATATGGAGGCTGCCATATTTATTGCCTTTTAAACAATGCAGATTGCCTGAATCGCACACCTGAAACATGCATGTGGCTAATGTAGTAAAAAATCAGCATGGAATGCTTGTTCAGGGTCTTTGACTAAAAGTAATAGAGGCAGAGGATCATCAGGTCAGCCAGTCAGTCAGCTTCCTTTTAAAAGGAAACCAATATGGCAGCCTCCATATGCCTCTCAGGTAAGTTGTCCTTTTAGTATATTTCCTCTCTCCTTCACTTTCCTGTAGCATTTTGTTAGTCATTAGATGGGCACTTTGAGTAGCCGAGAGATGCACAGTGTTATGCTATAACGTTTTTGTCTTGTGTTGTGATTGTCATGTGTCTCTTTATGTGATGTCTTCTAGACTGATGGCAGAGACACAGATTCAGCTTCAGAAAGCAGTTTTCAGATTGGCAGGCACAAGAAGAGCCCCAGCTCTCTAACCAATCTTAGCGGCTCCTCTGGCATGGCGTCAATGTCCTCTGTATGTAACGTAACTCTGCGCTTCCACTAATCACCTCTGTGCTTGTTGTATTAATCATCACCATGTTGTGTCTGATAACCATTCACTTTCATGCAGTCCTATTGGTAAGCTTTTAACAAAAAGGGGGAAAACTGGTTATGTGCACCTCATGAGCTGTGTAAGTACGTCAACAGTGCAACTCTGTCCAAATACGTTTAAAGTTTTGTTTGTTTTTTCTGTTTCCTTTGCATATAATGGAACTGGGCTAGAACCACCACCAAGTTTCACTCCCTGCTCACTTCCTGTTCCCAGTGACGCCGCTAAGGTGTAGCCCACATGCTGCATCACTGTTTCTCCTGCATGTGCTACATTCTTTGTGCATTTCCTTTGAGACACTGCTGAAGTCTGTGGCTCCACCGTGATAGAACGTATGAAGGATGCATAACCAGTGCAGGGCAACAGGAAGCTCGGCTCACAGGGACAGGAAGTCATGGGGACAGAACAGGAGAAGTATCCCCCAGGAGAAATCCCATCAATCTCCCGCAAAGGCCTCAATTCACTAAGCATTACCGCATTTCATGATGCCGAAAACAGCTGATTTTACCAAACAAGTGGTCAATCATCAATTCACTAAGGCTGTTACTGCATTGAAAAGTCAAGTTACTAACTAGTGATGTAAATTACTGACTTGTGCTGTAAATACCTCAAGAAATATCAATCTTCTGTATATATCTCCAGCCTGGAGCTGTCTTTAAAGAACAATCAGCAAGCGGTAAAATGTTACAGGCAAATGAGCCAGCCAATAGGAGGAGCCACCCCATTGGTGCCCATGCACTGCTGGGCGTGACATCAAACAGCTGTAATCACTATCTGGCAAGCTGGTTGTCCTGCTCCATGCTGTCTGCCTGGCCCTGTACTGCCTCCCATCACAATGATGAGGCAGCATGGAGGTGGGTGCCAGGGGCCACCCTTTTGCAGTAGTGGAAGGTCCCAGCTGGTGTACAGATTGCTCCTCAGACACCTGGATGTGAGGTCTCAGCACCCAGCAACCCCCACACTCACCCTGGATCTTGGTGTTCCTGCAGTGATCCCGACCCCAGCGAATCCTATTCAGCCAGTACCAACAAGGTGAGAGCGGCCACCCCTGCCTCTTCTGCCACCTCCCGGGAAAGAGGCTGCCTGATCACCGAACACTTTGTTCAGACTATTTCAAAATGACTGCCGCTTGGCTGTAAATTTTAGTGAATTAGGAAAAATCGAATGCCGAATACAGTATTTCTTCGCACCTTAATTTCTCCACGAACGGCCCTTAGTGAATTGAGGCCATTGACTGACTAAAAAAAAAAAAAAATCTGTAATGCTGGTTCTCATCGGCCATTTCTAAAGGCCTGCGCTTACTTTATATTCATTATGTTCAAACGTGACACCACTGTACCTGTACTCGATATACTTTTTTTAATTTCTTTTTTTTACCATCCCATTATTCACCCTGTAAAAGTGAAAGGATCTGGCATGTAAATTCAGAAGGTGTGGGCAATCAGTTACAGGATCAATAAATATCATTTAAATTAACTTCCCCTATGTTGCCTGTTACCATCAGGTGTTGTTGGTTGGCTTCCTTCTCTTTACTTTACCCATTAGATGGTTAATATCAAGAGTGCTAATTAACTGTTAGGGATGAGCGAGCGCAGTTTCACGAGAAAGTAAACTGTACCTGCTCGCGTCTGAGAAGGGGTCACTGCAGAGGTCATTCATTTACCTGGATGAATTCTTGCCACAAGGCTTCATCCTTTCACTACGACTAAGGCTAGTCAATGAGATTGTGAAAGTCAGAAAGTTTTTAAAAAAGGTCATCTTAGGTAGAGAATAAAGTTTAGGCAAAGGGTTAGAAGGAAGTTTAGGATAGGTAGTGGATAAGGGTTAGACACAGGGTTAGAGGTTGTGTTAGGGTAGGTAGGGGATTAGGGTTAGCCTAACTTCTAGCCCAGTGTCGAGGTAGGGGATTAGGGATATAAATGGCTAGTAGTAGTTTTAGAGTATTAGGATTATACACCGGGATAGAGGTGAGTTTAGGCTAGGCTAGGTCGGAGTTTAGGATTAGACACAGGGCGAGAAGTGAGCTTAGCCTAGGTAGGAAATTGGGTTTAGACACAGAGCTAGAGGTGATCTTGGGGTTAGCCTAGGTAGGTGATTAGTTTTAGACACAGGGCTACAGGTGATTTTAGGCTAGGTAGGGGGTTAGGATTAGATAAGGAGCTAGAGGTGATTTTAGGCTGAGTAAGGGTTTAGGGTTAGACACAGGGCAAGAAGTGAGTTTAGCCTACATAGGAAATTGGGTGTAGACACAGGACTAGAGATGAATCTAGGGTTAGGTTAGATAGGTGATTAGGACTAGACACCGTGCAGGATAGGAGCTTAAGCTAGTTTAGGAATTGGGGTTGGCCACAAGGCTAGAGATGAGATGTGTGTGTGTGTGTGTGTGTGTGTGTGTGTACACGTACAAAGCAATAAGTGAGCTTTGACTAGGTAAGGAATTGGGGTTAGACACAAGAAGACTAGAGGGTGAGCTTAGCATTGCTAGGAAGTGGGCTAGGATTAGACACAGAACTAGAGGTGAACTTAGGCTGGGTAGGGGTTTGGAGCTGTGTGCGATTTCATAATAATTATGACTTGTGCGGATTTATATATAAGGGGATTAGGGTTAGACACAGGATGAGATGTGAGCTTAGGGTTAGATACAGGACGAGAAGTGAGCTGGGTAGAGGGTTAGATCAAGGGATCAAAATTAAATGGTGGCAAAAATCTGTCATTCAAATACTGCCATCAAGCTCTATGATTGCCAGAGCCAAGACTGCATACATAACACCGGAGCAGTGTGTTGGTGAGGTGAGGCCCTGAAAGATTTACTTTTAAATTGAAACCTCTAGGAAAGTTGGCCATAAACTATTGTAGTTTCATTCCAGGCTATGATCATAGAATTGCTTTGCCCACCATTGCTGGCTGTAGAGGCTACACAAACATTAACCTATAAGACCTCATCAGTGGTTTGTGCTTGTAGGTGAGCGGAAGTGTCATGAGCGTATACAGTGGGGATTTCGGCAATGTTGACGTTAAAGGTGGCATCGAGTTTCAAGTCGTGTATATGGACCAGCTGAAGGAGTTCTTCATCTATGTGTACCAGTGCAAAGACTTGGCCGCGGCCGATGTGAAGAAACAGCGGTCTGACCCGTAAGTGATGCGACCAACTCTTCAGCAAGACATAAGCATGCATTCAATGATTAGAAATATCTCATTAAGGTTTAGCAGCGTTCTCCAACCCTGTCCTCAAGGCCCACCAACAGTACATGTTTTGCAGAAAACAACAAACCTGCACAGGTGGCTGAATAGAGTACTGGTTAAGGGCACCGCATTTGACATAGGAGACCAGGGTTTGAATCCTGGCTAGGGTCAGTACCTATTCAGTAAGGAGTTCAAGGCAAGACTTCCTCACACTGCAGGGTGGCCTCCTGAGCACGTCACAGTGGCTGCAGCTCTTGAGGGCGTTGAGTCCGACAGGAGAAAAGCGCTATATAAATGTTCGGATTATTATAAGTGTCTCTGCAGAGCTCATTAATTACCTCTCTGGATTTCCACAAAATGCGCACTGTTGGTGGGCCTTGACGACAGGGTTGGGGAACACTGGTTTATGGATCAAGCTTAGAACGTGGGAAGAGATTAAAAAAAAAAAGTGAACGTGTTGTTTTAGCCAGTAGACGTGCCGTGAATAAGTCCTAAGGGTCATGCCTTTCCCGTGGCATTAAAGGGGAACTGAAGAGAGAGGTATATGGAGGCTGTCATGTTTATTTACTTTTAATCAATACCAGTTGCCTGGCAGCCCTGCTGGTCTATTTCTCTGCAGTAGTATTTGATTAAAACCAGAAACAAGCATGCAGCTAGTCTTGTCAAATCAGACTTATAAGTCTGAACCACTGAAACACCTGATCTGCTGCATGCTTGTTCAGGGGCTATGGCTAATAGTATTAGAGGCAGAGGATCAGCAGGGCTGCCAGGCAACTGGTATTGTCTAAAAGGAAATAAACATGACAGCCTCCATATACCTCTCTCTTTAGTTCCCCTTTAAACCTTTCCCTGCCACGGAGCTACCAGCGGTCCGTGAGGATACACGTGTAAAAAAATAAAAAAAATGGCTACCGGATGGTCTTTGTATGAGGTGTACGTGGCAAGGGTGATGTATGTAAGGACTACAGTACTTACACTACATAATATAGATGGTAGGGATTAGATTGTGAGCTCCTTTGAGGGACAGTTAGTGACAAGACAATATATATATATATATATATATACACTGTAGAGCGCTGCGTAATATGTCGGCGCTATATAAATACTAAATAATAATAATATATGAATGTTTTACTGGTGCTCGCGTGTTCTGTTGGATTTCAAGTTGCGAATGTTTTTGTTCTCACGTAGAGGCACAGTAGGGAAGCTATGGTTGTTTGCCATATCAGTTCTCATCTGATCTCAGTGCATAGACCTTACAATCTTTGAAATTGTTTTATTGTGTTTTGAAGTTTCGCAATGTAAGCTTTTTCAGAGACCTTCAGTGGGGGCTACTGAAAAAGCAGATATGGTCCCAAAAGATATGAACTCTCTCTCCCTTGCACAGAACAGACCTGACATTACTGACCTGACTTTTAAATAAATGAACAGGTTACGCAGAGTTTATCACATCTGGGGCAGGACGCAATCTGCATGCGGTTTAAAGAGAATCTGTATTGTTAAAATCGCACAAAAGTAAACATACCAGTGCGTTAGGGGACATCTCCTATTCCCCTCTGTCACAATTTCGCTGCTCCCCGCCGCATTAAAAGTGGTTAAAAACAGTTTTAAAAAGTCTGTTTATAAACAAACAAAATGGCCACCAAAACAGGAAGCAGGTTGATGTACAGTATGTCCACACATAGAAAATACATCCATACACAAGCAGGCTGTATACAGCCTTCCTTTTGAATCTCAAGAGATCATTTGTGTGTTTCTTTCCCCCCTGAGGGGGGAGTTCATAGCAGAACCACAACACTGAAGAACTTGGCAGCCTTCCAGACACAGGCTGACAAGTCTGACAAGGGAAAGATACATTGATTTATTACAGAGATGGTGATAGTAGAACGTGCTGCAGTAAGCCAGAACACATTAGAATAGCTTTTGGAACTTGTAGGATGATAAAAAAACAGGATGCAATTTTTGTTACGGAGTCTCTTTAAGTTCTTCCTATGTTCTTATGAGTTTTTTCCAGTCACTCCTTTTCCTTTATTGTCCTAAAAACAGAACAATGAGTTTGTTGATCCCCACGCTAATCACAATGGAGAAGCATTAAAACCGCACTAGTAACCAGTTCAGGACTACGTGTAGGTAAAACTATGCCGCACTTGTGGCTGCCCTAAAGGCCCTTTTACACTTAATCAGTTAGTGTGCGTTAGTATGCATTTTTTTCCATAGCCGTGCATTGTGAAAAAGATTTCAGTTAAAATGCGTTAAAGAGAAACTCCGACCAAGAATTGAACTTTATCCCAATCAGTAGCTGATACCCCCTTTTACATGAGAAATCTATTCCTTTTCACAAACGGACCATAGGGGGGTGCTGTATGACTGATATTGTGGTGAAACCCCTCCCACAAGAAACTCTGAGGACCGTGGTACTCCTTGCAGTTTCATGTCTGTGAACCTTGCTGCATTGTGGGAATTAGCTGTTTACAGCTGTTTCCAACTGCCAAAAAAGCATGCAGCAGCTACATCACCTGCCCACAGTAAAAAATGTCACCCTGTAATGTCAGAATGTAAATCAGGCATTTTAAAGATTTTACAATGGGCAAACACTGACTAAATCATTTATACATAATTATTGTAAAAATTAAGCACTTTTTTAATTACATTATGTGCTTTAGTAAGTAGGATAAAGCCTACAGCGGTATTGCTGTGTGCTCCTGGAAGGGGCTGGACCAGATGCTTAAAGAGGAACTCCAGTGAAAATAATGTAGTAAAAAAAAGTGCTTAATTTTTACCATAATTATGTATAAATGATTTAGTCAGTGTTTGCTCATTGTAAAATCTTTACTCTCCCAGATTCACATTCTGACATGTATTACATGGTGACATTTTTACTGTGGGCAGGTTATGTAAGCTGCTCCTAGCTGTTTTGGCTGTTACAGACAGCTCTAAACAGCCATTTCCTGTCTGTGAACATTGTTACATTGTGGCAGTTTGCCCAGAGTACCGGTACCAGAGCCTCTTGTGGGAGGGGTTTCAGCAAAAAATCAGTCATACAGCGCCCCCTGATGGTCTGTTTGTGAAAATCATTATATTTCTCATGTAAAAGGGGGTATCAGCTACTGATTGGGATAAAGTTAAATTCTTGGTCGGAGTTTCTCTTTAAAGAGAACCTGTACTGAGTAAAAATATTTAAAATAAACACATGAGGTAACTTCAAATGAACATTACATAGTTACCTTGCCATCAGTTCCTCTCAGAAACTCACCATTTTCTTCTGACAATGATCCCTTCCAGTTCTGACAACATTTTGTCAGATCTGAAATATATCACTTGCTGTCAGTAAAATATCAGTTGCTGTCAGTTATAGCTGAGGAAAACTGATGTACCAGGTAATGTCCATCTTTCCCTATGGCTCAAGTGGGCGATGTTACAGTTTAACTGTGTGCTGACCAGAAAGCTGTTATGGGTATTGCCCATTTTTAAAATGGAGGACGGAAAATTCCCTTGATCAGTGAACAAATAGGACGTGGGACAGGAGAAGGACACTGAGGAGTAGACTACATGGAAGGTAAGTATGACTTGTGTATGCTTATTTTGACTTTTACTTTTCAGTTCAGGTTTTCTTTAAAAATTGACCTATGCGATCTCAAGTTTTATCCCTGATGTTAAAGTGCCTACACAGGCCTAGAAAAAAATTGTCTAGAGATTTTATGAAAACCAGGTGTACCTAAAATATTCTAATTACTTGGCAAGTGTTGGGTTTTATAGGAATTACATGCTTCCATAAAGTTGATAAAGGCATATCGATATGAGTCTCGTTTTTCTTTTAGCTATGTCAAGGCTTATTTACTCCCAGAGAAGGCAAAGATGGGCAAGAGAAAAACCGCTGTGAAGAAGAAGACCCTGGACCCTGTTTACAATGAAATCCTGAAGGTAAGAGTCAGTCAGTTAGCAGCCAGGCAGAAGGAAATCCTGAAAGTACAATTACCTGGTGGGGGTGGGCATATAGATTACCGGATGCGACTCCTATCCTCCCTCCCTCACCTCGGGCCCCCTCCCTCCTGTATTGCGTGGCGGAATGGAAAATACAGGAAGGCTCTTGTGGGCTAAAGCAGACGCTAGAGCTCCAGCCTCCAGGTCCATGTTGTCCCCTCCTCTGTAATACCGCTCACACTGCTTCCTGATTTAGTGCGACCTGTACTTACTTTTGAAATAAAACCCTGAGAATCCCCCATGAGGAGATGGACATCATTTTAGAAGTATGTGAATACCTGTATTTTAAAATTGACACTTTTTCCCGATAGTGGTACTTTGAAAAAAAAAATATATATTTTAGGATGCTACTACTATAGCTACCGTATCTGGGGGCTGGTTTATTTGAAAACCACCTTAACCACTTGACCACTGAGGGGTTTTTCCCCTTTAGGACCAGAGCAATTTCCACCCGTCATCGCTCCTCACATTCTTTCGCCAATAACTTAATCACAACAACATGATCTATATCTTGTATTATTTTGCCACCAATTAGGCTTTCTTTGGGAGGTACATTACGCTAAGAATTATTTTATTCTAAACACATTTTAATTGGAATAAGAAAAAATGGAAAAAAAACTATTTCTGTTTTCAGCCATTATATTGTTAAAAATAAAACTGTTCTACTGTTTATAAAACCCACACCTTTTTATTTGCTCGTTTGTCCAAAAAATGTAAAAAAAAGTTATTGCAACATTTAACATTTTTCACTAGTAAAATGTATGGCACCAATATTTATAAACCCGCAAATTAAAAATTACAGTAATATACCCCCTTGACATGCCTATTTAAAAAGTTCAGTCCCTAAGGCAACTATTTATATATTTTCTTTTTAGTGTGTGTGTGTGTATATATACAGTGGCTTGCAAAAGTATTCGGCCCCCTTGAAGTTTTCCACATTTTGTCATATTACTGCCACAAACATGAATGACTTTTATTGGAATGCCACGTGAAAGACCAATACAAAGTGATGTACATGTAATAAGTGGAACGAAAATCATATAGGATTCCAAACATTTTTTACTAATAAATAACTGCAACCACCTTTTGCTGCAATTACAACTGCCAGTCTTTTAGGGTATGTCTCTACCAGCTTTGCACATCTAGAAACTGAAATCCTTGCGTCAGGCAGCTACATTAAATGCTCAGATCACATTGAAAGAAGTCAGAAATACCCTGAAACCTCTGAAACCGCATAAGGCACCTGGTCCGGATGGATTCACGGTGGCATACTATAAAAAGTTCGCTGACCTTTTACTTCCAAAATTAATGGATTTATTCAATGTCTTTACTGATCGTGAGCGGATTCCGAGCTCTATGTTACGTTCTCATATGGTAGTGATACCTAAACCTGAACGTGACCCCTTAGACTGTAAGAATTACAGATCAATATCCCTTATAAACACAGGTCTCAAGTTATTTTCCAAACTGTTAGCGAACCGATTGTCAGTACTCATGCCATCGTTGATCCATCTGGACCAGGTGGGATTCATTACAAGACGGTATGCTGGAGACAACATTAGACGTACATTAAATATTATTGATTATATTAATCATCACAAAATTCAGTCACTTATATTAAGTTTAGATGCTGAAAAAGCGTTTGATCGCTTAAATTGGTCCTTCCTGTTTCAATCTTTGACATTTATGGGGATATCAGGTAATTTCTTTCATACCTTGCAAAAACTGTATCTTAAAGGGAAGGTTCAAGCAAAAAAAAAAGAGATTCACTTACCTGGGGCTTCTACCAGCCCCATGTAGCCATCCTGTGCCCTTGTAGTCACTCACTGCTGCTCCAGTCCCCCGCTGGCAGCTTTCTGACCTCGGAGGTCAGGGCCACATTGCATACATTTTTACGCATTCCAGCTAGTGCAGGAACAAAAATTTACGCGTTTCACCACTAACACGTAAAAATGTATGTGTTAATGTTCCTGCACTAGCGGGAATGTGTAAAAATGTACGCAATTTGGCCCTGACCTCCGAGGTCAGAAAGCTGCCAGCGGGGGACTGGAGCAGCAGTGAGTGACTACGAGGGCACAGGATGGCTGCATGGGGCTGGTAGAAGCCCCAGGTAAGTGAATCTCATTTTTTTTTTTTGCTTGGACCTTCCCTTTAACCCACTAGTAGCACTTAAAATTCCGTATACAGACCCCAATAACTACTTTTCCATTTCCAATGGAACTCGTCAGGGCTGCCCCTTGTCCCCCCTGTTATTTGCGCTCTCCATTGAGCCCCTGGCAGCTAGGATAAGGGGCAACCCTGACATAGGAGGTATCTCTATTGGTGATCAGGAATACAAAATTTCGTTGTTTGCAGACGACGTGTTGCTGACAGTAAGCAATCCGTTAGTATCCCTAGCATTCTTAAAATTGGAACTCGACCTATTTGGATCCTTTTCTAATTAAAAGGTTAACGATTCCAAAACAGAAGTTCTACCTCTAAACATTACAGATCGCCAACTATCCTCTACAATGATGGGTTATCCTTATAGACTACAACATTCATCTTTGAAGTACTTAGGCGTAAATATCCCTAAACATACCTCCCAAACAGTTCAATACAATATTACCCACATGATTTCTAAACTGATGGCAGATTTAGCTAAATGGGAAAACTACCCAATATCATGGTTTGGCCGAATGGTATCATTTAAAATGAACTCCCTCCCTAAGTTACTGTATTTAATGTCAGTCATGCCATTAAATATACCCAAACATGTCTTTCTCCCTCTACAACGAAAGCTATTTCAATTTATCTGGCACCACAGAGACCACCTAGGATAGCAAAATCAATATTGATGCTTCAGCGAAACACGGAGGACTTTCTGTCCCAAATCTCTATAATTACTATGTAGCTTGTCAATTACGTCAGATGCTAGCCTGGTCCTCTAAATATCCTCATGCCTCCTGGTCACAAATGGAATTCCATCATTTCTCACCATGGCACCCTAGTTCAGTTCTTTGGACTGGTTCTAAAATCATTCCACAATCGGCAAAAATATTTTCTTCCATTACGAACAATCTATATCTATGGAAACTACTAAGGAAAAAAATTACATGCTACCACAGAATTCAATTCTACGTCCGGTACTGGGGTCTCCCGATTTTGCTCCGGGCCTAGGCTCTTCCAATTTTTCCGGATATCACCTTCATCACATCAGGTTTATTGAGGACTTACTGGATCCTTATGATAACAGACTGCTATCATTTGAAGCTCTAAAAGAAAAATATCAACTCGACAACTCTCAATTCTTCCAATTCTTGCAAATCAGGAACTTTCTACGCTCTTTATCACCTTCCCTGATCTTCCCTAAACAGTCAGATCTGGAGTACATTTGGGAGACGGGTCCTCAACAAAAAGGACTCATTTCATCACTATATATTTGGATAAATGATCCTATTCGTAGCAATCCTAATTTCAAACATAGGTATATGACCTATTGGGAGGAGGCATGTGGTATAGAGATAACAAAGGACACATGGTCCAGGTTATGGGTTAATGCAGCCAAGACCTCCATTTGTGTAACGACAAAGGAAAATATTTATAAGATCATGATGTTATGGTACAGAACCCCTGAGCGCCTCCACAAGTGGTTCCCCGAGGTCTCCCCACTTTGTTGGAGATCCTGTGGGAGGGTAGGTTCAATGCACCATATTTTCTGGTCCTGCCCTCGTATCAGTAAATTTTGGGATGAGATTATCTCTCTTATTTTACAGCAAACAGGAATTTCAATTCCCAAAGACCCTTGGATATGTGTATTGGCAAAACCAATGCCTAAAATTAAAGCCCACACCCAGAGGCTATTTAATCACTATCTATCGGCAGCTAGATGCTTGATTTCAAAACACTGGAGAGACCAAAATGTACCCACGGCACAGGAGTTCTTGGCTAAATTATCCCATATATACAGAATGGAATTACTTACAGCTAAGGTTACTGATAAGTATTATCAGTTTGATAAGTTCTGGGGAGAAACCACCTTTCACTCCTTAGCCTGATGGCAGAATGATACCAACATAGGAGTCCCCAACTCACTTTCCTCGCTTTCCTATTTCCTTATTTTCTTCTTTGTCCTCTCTCTTCTTTCCTCTCTATATTTCTCTTTATTTCCTAGTAGTTCTATAGTCTTTTTCTTCCTTTTTCTCCAATAATCTCTTCTAAATCAGATTCAGCGCATTGGAGGGATTTAATCTGAGCACTGCAAATATGTCATTGTATGAGGACTGTGTTGTGTAGATGTGTGAGTTACACTCACACCCAACACAGAGAGTTATGTTACTGCATATTTTGTAATGACAGCGACTTATACATGATCCCTTTTATATGTAAATACTCCAGATGATGATTTAAGCACTACAACTTAACTTTCTACAAATGTTGTGATGTATCAGAATTTTTCTATTATTCTCAATAAAAATTTAAATAAAAAATAAAATAAATAAATAAATTGATGGAAACTTTGAAACAAAAACAAAAAAAAAAAGAAAAAAAAGAAACTGAAATCCTTGCCCATTCTTCTTTGCAAAACCGCTCCAGCTCAGTCAGATTAGATGGACAGCGTTTGTGAACAGCAGTTTTCAGATCTTGTCACAGATTCTCGATTGGATTTAGATCTGGACTTTGACTGGGCCGTTCTAACACATGGATATGTTTTTGTTTTAAACCATTCCATTGTTGCCCTGGCTTTATGTTTAGGGTCGTTGTCCTGCTGGAAGGTGAACCTCCGCCCCAGTCCCAAGTCTTTTGCAGTCTCCAAGAGGTTTTCTTCCAAGGTTGCCCTGTATTTGGCTCCATCCATCTTCCCATCAACTCTGACTAGCTTCCCTGTCCCTGCTGAAGAGGAGCACCCCCAGAGCATGATGCTGCCACCACCATATTTGACAGTGGGGACGATGTGTTCAGAGTGATGTGCAGTGTTAGTTTTCCGCCACACATAGCGTTTTGCATTTTGGCCAAATGGTTCCATTTTGGTCTCATCTGACCAGAGCACCTTCTTCCACATGTTTGCTGTGTTCCCCACATGTCTTGTGGCAAACTGCAAATGGGACTTCTTATGCTTTTCTGTTAACAATGGCTTTCTTCTTGCCACTCTTCCATAAAGGCCAACTTTGTGCTGTGCACGACTAATAGTTGTCCTATGGACAGAGTCCCCCACCTGAGCTGTAGATCTCTGCAGCTCATCCAGAGTCACCATGGGCCTCTTGACTGCATTTCTGATCAGCAATCTCCTTGTTCGGCCTGTGAGTTTAGGTGGACGGTCTTGTCTTGGTAGGTTTACAGTTGTGCCACACTCTTTCCATTTCTGAATGATCACTTGAACAGTGCTCCGTGGGATGTTCAAGGCTTTGGAAATCCTTTTTGTAGCCTAAGCCTGCTTTAAATGTATCAATGACTTTATCCCAGACCTGTCTAGTGTGTTCTTTGGACTTCATGGTGGTGTTGCTTCCAATATTCTCTTAGACAACCTCTGAGGTCGTCACAGAGCAGCTGTGTTTGTACTGACATTAGATTACACACAAGTGTGCTCTATTTAGTCATTAGCACTCATCAGGCAATGTCTATGGGCAGCTGACTGCCCTCAGACCAAAGGGGGCTGAATAATTGCGCACACCCCACTTTGCAGTTATTTATTTGTAAAAAAATGTTTGGAATCATGTATGATTTTCATTCCACTGCTCACATGTACACCACTTTGTATTGGTCTTTCACGTGGAATTCCAATAAAATTGATGCATGTTTGTGGCAGTAATGTGACAAAATGTGGAAAACTTCAAGGGGGCTGAATACTTTTGCAACCCACTGTATGTATACACGCTCACACTCACACACACACACACACACACACACACACACTGTTTGGGTACTATGGGGGAGTGTTGGGGGAAATAGTTAATTTTAGGTGTAAGTGTAGGTATTTTTATTAAATAAAATGAGTTGTGATGTAGTTTCACTATTTGGCCACAAGATATCCTCAGTCATTATTTCCGGTTTGCGTACGCAAGGACGTGAATCGAAAACAATGTGTGGCGGTGTAACAGCCGGAAAATACAATGACGGAGGCATCTAATAGATGCCAACGCTCATTGATTCGGGGAGTTCGATTTATAAATGGGAACTGCATTCCCATTCATTAATGTCCCCGCTAACCGGCGGTAACGGTAGCACGCGGATATTGACTAACTTTCGCGGCCCTGGGACTTCAGATGAAGTTTCCCAGGGCGTGATTATACTGCACCTGGTGTAGTAAGTCGTTAAAGGGAACATTAACTGGGAGGGATATGGGTGTTACTTTTTAAACAATACCAGTTGCCTGTCAGTGCTGCTGATCTCTTTGGCTGCAGTAGTGGCCGAGTCACACAAATGAAACAAGCATGTAGCTAATCCAGTCTGACTTCAGTCAGAGCACCTGATCTGCATGCTTGTTAAGGGGCTGTAGCTAAAAGTATTAGAGACACAGGATCAGCAGGCGAGTCAGGCAACTGGTATTATTTTAAAAGGAAAAATCCATATCCTTCTCAGTTTAGGTTCCCTTTAAGTTCTCTTGAAACTTCCAGAAAAGTTTTTTGCTTTTTTCCTGGGAGGGTCCAGTCATTTCTACTGTTTAATACTCAGTCTCTTACCTTGTAGCGTTTGACCAAGCAGTCGGTCTTTCTACTTTGACTAATTTTGTTGGAATGTTTGAAGGTCTCCGGTGCTGATAGAATACTAGCTTTAGAGAAACAAGAAAACTTTAAGTTCTACATTACAAATGTTCTTCCCATTTGGTGTCCACTTCAATAAACTTCAGTTTACTTTTGACTTTTTTGTTCTCATTTGCACCAGTCTTTTACGAATTATTTTTCCTAGGAATGCTTGTGTAGCCTGAAGTCTCCTTGTGTGCTCACTAGCAGATACTGTATGTTCTGTACCGATACATGTGATTGTTTCTCCTGCAGTATAAGATCCCCAAGCAGTCTCTTCTGGCACAGACTCTGAACCTGTCAGTGTGGCACCATGATGCACTGGGCCGGAACAGCTTCCTGGGTGAGGTGAACCTGAATTTAGCGACTGTGGACTGGGATAACAAGGACAGGGCCTGGTATCAGCTGCAGCCGCGGGTAAGTTGCTTCTTCACAGCCTGTTGTTACCTTGGCCGATGGAAGACAAAGCCTAAATGGGGCAATTCTGAATCCTAGAAGAGGCTGGGATGGATGGGGAGCAACAAAAATTTGTTTGTTTTCTATAGTTTTTAGTAACAAAGTGGGCCTGTTTTGATAAGTAGAGGATGTTACCCACCACTAAGCTAAAGGTAACCGTTACATTTCAACACACAGCCACAAACCATTTTTTGAAATACAGTCCAGGTTTACTGCATTACACAGGCCCTTTATTATAGGCGGCGCTACACTGGGGCATGCTAGGGCACGGTTTCCCCCAGGAATCGCTGTGCCCCCCCTTCTCAGTAACACGCTTTTTCCAGACTCCAGCATACGCATAACATACAGTTAACTGTTTCCAGGAAATCCTGATTCAACATTTCCTGTCTGTAAAATACAAGATCTAGTCTCCAGTAAGGCTTAGCTACTAAGATAAGGAATTACACACAGTGTTTCTCTCCCTCCTGCCTCTTCCCCCTCCCCTTGCTTGTAGAGTTGTGAGACAGAGGCTGGGGGCTGGAATGATTTGTCTGTGACCTGTCCACACAGGAGCAGCTTGACGGCAAACTAGCCAAATATATCTGTAGGTAACTTTTTTGTTGAATAATAGCACCATCATTTGGACAATCTGTTCTGCTCAAAAGCCTGTGTTCTGTTATTGATATTTAAATTTTGGTTCCTATCATTGCTGAACTAGTAAGCCTTCATTTTATCGCCTGAGTTAGGCAAAAAATATCAAAAGCTCGCCCCCTCCACCAAATATGAAGCTGGAGCAGTCATTGCCCTTCACTGCCCTCCAGCCTTAGAAAATCGAGTCTAAAATGACGGTATGATTCTGTGGTCACTCACTCTGACCGACCTTCTCCATTCAGAATTACACAGACTGGAATGTTCTTGCCCAACTGACATTAAGCTCCCACTTCCCTTCCACTATTGTATGGTGTCATTTCTCTCTGCTGACAATTTTGTAGGTTACACTTTGGCAGGGGTGTAACTACAGGGGAGTAGCCTCTGGAACCGCAAGGGGGCCAGACCTGAAAGGGCACCAACTACTACTTCACTCCCTCTGATATATGGTATCCTTCAGATCAGGTGTGTTTGTGGCTACACTTGTTATGGGTGTGAATATGAATATGTCCACACTTGCAAAATGAGCTCCAGGGCTGTAAGGTTCATCAGAGGTAGGCAAGGGAAAAGGGGTGAACCTTGCGGGGGCCATAAAAGTTTTGCTGGGGAGCGCCATGACTTGTAGTTAAGCCTCTGCACGTGGGGGAGCCCAGTGTCTGATGTGCTTGGAACCAGTCATGCAGCTCTGCATATAGCATTCACACTGTGCAGGGGAAGTATGGGCGGTCTTTCTGGGCCTATAGATGCCATAGTTATTGCTATGCTGACGCATGCTACTGATCCTCTATACGATGCTGACTGATCACTCTCCATTGATCCTTGTAGACTCCATCTGCTGGCATTGGGTTGGAAAACAGAGGAGAGATGAAACTATCTCTGAAATATGTTCCGCGCATACCTTCTGGTAAGTGGAGTGATGGATGGTGCAGGAGGTCCAGTGAAGATGCTGTGTTCTGAGTCACTGCTCTCCTTTCGTATCCTTGTACCAGTTTATTGAAAAAAGGTCGGTGAATAAAAAATGGGTACCTTAACTATGGCTGTGTAGCAAGCATAGAGGCTCTCATGCTTGCTACACAGCCATAGCAGTTAAGGCACCTGTTTATTCACTGACCTAAGGAAGCGGGAAACACCCGTAAAATGAGTTTGTCAATTTTATGTTCTCAAAAGACCTTTCAATAAACTGGTCCAAAATCTACATGAGGTAACATTGTTTTTAAGATGAACATCTTATTTGCATAGAATTTATGTATTGGTTTGATGATGTATAAGGGCCCGTTTCCACTATTGCGAATCTGCATGCGTTTCCTGCATTCAGATTTGCATAACCAATACAAGTGGATGGGCCTGTTTCCACTTGTCAGAAATCCTGTGCGGTTTTGTGTGCAGGAAAAAAAATCTGCACGGCAGAGCGATTAGAATTCGCACACCGCCTTGCTTCGCATACAGTGTATTTAATAGGAAATTTGCATGCGTTTTCGTATGCGAATTTTACCGCGAATTCGTGGGCGGTTTCACATAAAATCAATGTAAAAGCACACAGGCACTGACATGGTTAAATTTGCATACTTACTAACACATGCGAAAACGCCCATGAATTTGCGGTAAAATTCGCATCCGCGTGCAAATTTGTTGTGTTTTCAGCGGTAAAATTCGCACCGCACAAGTGGAAATGGGCCCTAAGGCCCGTACCCTTGATGAGATTTTTACGGCTATTTTTCACAACCTCATTTAACAAAGCCTCGTTAAACGATGTTGCATGATGCAGCGATCGTTCGTTTTTAAATGAGTCACAGTGGATCCGATCGTGAACGATCAATACAATCAACATAGACTTCCGGGCAAATGTACCACGATTGCATCGCACCTGTTGTGCGCCATCGTTTGTACCTACTGCAGAAGATGGATCAGGGAACGAGCTTTCATTGGGTCATTGGAAGTTCCCTGATCCACCTTCAGTCTTCTACCTAGCTTTAGGAAAGAGCGGGATAGTGGGGGGGAGTGGCTTGGACAGACACCGCTCATCCTTTTGTTTAGTGTGAAAAGGCGGAAAGCAGTCATCTGTGCTTTGCAACTTTACAGAACTCACTGCAGGAGGCCAGAAGGATACTGAATAACTTAATCATAGGAATTTCAAATGGGATATTATGGGAGGGGAAGCATGCTTATTAGCTTGAGAAGGGGACCCAGAGGAGTTGACGAAAGAAAAGAAAAAATCCTGCAGCGCATCTGTACACAGCTCATTCCACCACAATTTTGTTGTAACAATCAAGCAACAATCATTAATGGCAAAGCCCTTGGGGGGTGGGGGGTGTACAGATTTTAAAAGGAACTTAAGGTGATATATGGAGGCTGCCATTTTTGCTTCCTTTAATCAATACCAGTTGCCCGGCTGTCCTGCTGATCGCTCTCGCATCTGTAGTATCTGGATCGCACATCTGAAACAAGCATGCAGCTAATCCAGTCAAACTTCAGTCAGACATCTGAACCTGAGGCAGGGTATCTGCATTGTTTAAAAGGAAATAAATCTGTCAGTCTCCATATGCGTCTTACCTTGGGTTCTAAGGTGAGAGGGACATGGAGGCTGCCATATTTATTTCCTTGTATACAAGGCCAGTTGCCTAGCAGTCCTTTTGATCTCCTGGCATATGTAGTGTCTGAGTCAAAACCCTGGAGCAAGCATATATGGGTAATCCAATAAATCCTGAGTCAGCTGAGTGCCTGATATGCTGCATGCTTGTTCAGGGTCTATGGCTGAAAGTATTAAAAACACAGAATCCAGGAGAACTGCTAGGCAACTGGTATTGTTTAAAATTAAACAAATATGGCAGCCTCTATATCAGTGATGGCTAACCTTGACACCCCAGCTGTGATAAAACTACAAATCCCATCATGCCTCTGCCTCCCAGAGTTATGC